>NW_026973235.1:0-33873 GCF_036711695.1 Zophobas morio | reverse complement strand
CACGTTTTTTGATGGTTCTGAGCCACCAAACACACTTAAAGCATGCAGAATCGACTCAGAATAGGAAAGGAGACGTTTAGGTCAATTTTATGCATTCTGGCGTTCGTAGATACAAGAAAACTGTTAAAATTCTTCAGAAACGTCACTTTTGAAGTGTTTTCTTGTACTTTTAAGCCAATCAGATACCCTACGGGCTCGGAAAGTGCAACGAAACCATCAAATTTTAGCTAGAAACTGTATTTTTGTCGATTTTTATTGAATTTGAACTATATTTCAACGTTTTTTGATGGTTCTGAGCCACCGAACACACTTAAAGCATGCAGAATCGACTCAGAATAGGAAAAGGAGACGTTTAGGTCAATTTTATGCATTCTGGCGTTCGTAGATACAAGAAAACTGTTAAAATTCTTCAGAAACGTCACTTTTGAAGTGTTTTCTTGTACTTTTAAGCCAATCAGATAACCTACGGGCTCGGAAAGTGCAACGAAACCATCAAATTTTAGCTAGAAACTGTATTTTTGTCGATTTTTATTGAATTTGAACTATATTTCAACGTTTTTTGATGGTTCTGAGGCACCAAACACACTTAAAGCATGCAGAATCGACTCAGAATAGGAAAAGGAGACGTTTAGGTCAATTTTATGCATTCTGGCGTTCGTAGATACAAGAAAACTGTTAAAATTCTTCAGAAACGTCACTTTTGAAGTGTTTTCTTGTACTTTTAAGCCAATCAGATACCCTACGGGCTCGGAAAGTGCAACGAAACCATCAAATTTTAGCTAGAAACTGTATTTTTGTCGATTTTTATTGAATTTGAACTATATTTCAACGTTTTTTGATGGTTCTGAGCCACCAAACACACTTAAAGCATGCAGAATCGACTCAGAATAGGAAAAGGAGACGTTTAGGTCAATTTTATGCATTCTGGCGTTCGTAGATACAAGAAAACTGTTAAAATTCTTCAGAAACGTCACTTTTGAAGTGTTTTCTTGTACTTTTAAGCCAATCAGATACCCTACGGGCTCGGAAAGTGCAACGAAACCATCAAATTTTAGCTAGAAACTGTATTTTTGTCGATTTTTATTGAATTTGAACTATATTTCAACGTTTTTTGATGGTTCTGAGCCACCAAACACACTTAAAGCATGCAGAATCGACTCAGAATAGGAAAAGGAGACGTTTAGGTCAATTTTATGCATTCTGGCGTTCGTAGATACAAGAAAACTGTTAAAATTCTTCAGAAACGTCACTTTTGAAGTGTTTTCTTGTACTTTTAAGCCAATCAGATATCCTACGGGCTCGGAAAGTGCAACGAAACCATCAAATTTTAGCTAGAAACTGTATTTTTGTCGATTTTTATTGAATTTGAACTATATTTCAACGTTTTTTGATGGTTCTGAGCCACCAAACACACTTAAAGCATGCAGAATCGACTCAGAATAGGAAAAGGAGACGTTTAGGTCAATTTTATGCATTCTGGCGTTCGTAGATACAAGAAAACTGTTAAAATTCTTCAGAAACGTCACTTTTGAAGTGTTTTCTTGTACTTTTAAGCCAATCAGATACCCTACGGGCTCGGAAAGTGCAACGAAACCATCAAATTTTAGCTAGAAACTGTATTTTTGTCGATTTTTATTGAATTTGAACTATATTTCAACGTTTTTTGATGGTTCTGAGCCACCAAACACACTTAAAGCATGCAGAATCGACTCAGAATAGGAAAAGGAGACGTTTAGGTCAATTTTATGCATTCTGGCGTTCGTAGATACAAGAAAACTGTTAAAATTCTTCAGAAACGTCACTTTTGAAGTGTTTTCTTGTACTTTTAAGCCAATCAGATACCCTACGGGCTCGGAAAGTGCAACGAAACCATCAAATTTTAGCTAGAAACTGTATTTTTGTCGATTTTTATTGAATTTGAACTATATTTCAACGTTTTTTGATGGTTCTGAGCCACCAAACACACTTAAAGCATGCAGAATCGACTCAGAATAGGAAAAGGAGACGTTTAGGTCAATTTTATGCATTCTGGCGTTCGTAGATACAAGAAAACTGTTAAAATTCTTCAGAAACGTCACTTTTGAAGTGTTTTCTTGTACTTTTAAGCCAATCAGATACCCTACGGGCTCGGAAAGTGCAACGAAACCATCAAATTTTAGCTAGAAACTGTATTTTTGTCGATTTTTATTGAATTTGAACTATATTTCAACGTTTTTTGATGGTTCTGAGCCACCAAACACACTTAAAGCATGCAGAATCGACTCAGAATAGGAAAAGGAGACGTTTAGGTCAATTTTATGCATTCTGGCGTTCGTAGATACAAGAAAACTGTTAAAATTCTTCAGAAACTTCACTTTTGAAGTGTTTTCTTGTACTTTTAAGCCAATCAGATACCCCACGGGCTCGGAAAGTGCAACGAAACCATCAAATTTTAGCTAGAAACTGTATTTTTGTCGATTTTTATTGAATTTTAACTATATTTCAACGTTTTTTGATGGTTCTGAGCCACCAAACACACTTAAAGCATGCAGAATCGACTCAGAATAGGAAAAGGAGACGTTTAGGTCAATTTTATGCATTCTGGCGTTCGTAGATACAAGAAAACTGTTAAAATTCTTCAGAAACGTCACTTTTGAAGTGTTTTCTTGTACTTTTAAGCCAATCAGATACCCAACGGGCTCGGAAAGTGCAACGAAACCATCAAATTTTAGCTAGAAACTGTATTTTTGTCGATTTTTATTGAATTTGAACTATATTTCAACGTTTTTTGATGGTTCTGAGCCACCAAACACACTTAAAGCATGCAGAATCGACTCAGAATAGGAAAAGGAGACGTTTAGGTCAATTTTATGCATTCTGGCGTTCGTAGATACAAGAAAACTGTTAAAATTCTTCAGAAACGTCACTTTTGAAGTGTTTTCTTGTACTTTTAAGCCAATCAGATACCCTACGGGCTCGGAAAGTGCAACGAAACCATCAAATTTTAGCTAGAAACTGTATTTTTGTCGATTTTTATTGAATTTGAACTATATTTCAAAGTTTTTTGATGGTTCTGAGCCACCAAACACACTTAAAGCATGCAGAATCGACTCAGAATAGGAAAAGGAGACGTTTAGGTCAATTTTATGCATTCTGGCGTTCGTAGATACAAGAAAACTGTTAAAATTCTTCAGAAACGTCACTTTTGAAGTGTTTTCTTGTACTTTTAAGCCAATCAGATACCCTACGGGCTCGGAAAGTGCAACGAAACCATCAAATTTTAGCTAGAAACTGTATTTTTGTCGATTTTTATTGAATTTGAACTATATTTCAACGTTTTTTGATGGTTCTGAGCCACCAAACACACTTAAAGCATGCAGAATCGACTCAGAATAGGAAAAGGAGACGTTTAGGTCAATTTTATGCATTCTGGCGTTCGTAGATACAAGAAAACTGTTAAAATTCTTCAGAAACGTCACTTTTGAAGTGTTTTCTTGTACTTTTAAGCCAATCAGATACCCTACGGGCTCGGAAAGTGCAACGAAACCATCAAATTTTAGCTAGAAACTGTATTTTTGTCGATTTTTATTGAATTTGAACTATATTTCAACGTTTTTTGATGGTTCTGAGCCACCAAACACACTTAAAGCATGCAGAATCGACTCAGAATAGGAAAAGGAGACGTTTAGGTCAATTTTATGCATTCTGGCGTTCGTCGATACAAGAAAACTGTTAAAATTCTTCAGAAACGTCACTTTTGAAGTGTTTTCTTGTACTTTTAAGCCAATCAGATACCCTACGGGCTCGGAAAGTGCAACGAAACCATCAAATTTTAGCTAGAAACTGTATTTTTGTCGATTTTTATTGAATTTGAACTATATTTCAACGTTTTTTGATGGTTCTGAGCCACCAAACACACTTAAAGCATGCAGAATCGACTCAGAATAGGAAAAGGAGACGTTTAGGTCAATTTTATGCATTCTGGCGTTCGTAGATACAAGAAAACTGTTAAAATTCTTCAGAAACGTCACTTTTGAAGTGTTTTCTTGTACTTTTAAGCCAATCAGATACCCTACGGCTCGGAAAGTGCAACGAAACCATCAAATTTTAGCTAGAAACCGTATTTTTGTCGATTTTTATTGAATTTGAACTATATTTCAACGTTTTTTGATGGTTCTGAGCCACCAAACACACTTAAAGCATGCAGAATCGACTCAGAATAGGAAAAGGAGACGTTTAGGTCAATTTTATGCATTCTGGCGTTCGTAGATACAAGAAAACTGTTAAAATTCTTCAGAAACGTCACTTTTGAAGTGTTTTCTTGTACTTTTGAGCCAATCAGATACCCTACGGGCTCGGAAAGTGCAACGAAACCATCAAATTTTAGCTAGAAACTGTATTTTTGTCGATTTTTATTGAATTTGAACTATATTTCAACGTTTTTTGATGGTTCTGAGCCACCAAACACACTTAAAGCATGCAGAATCGACTCAGAATAGGAAAAGGAGACGTTTAGGTCAATTTTATGCATTCTGGCGTTCATAGATACAAGAAAACTGTTAAAATTCTTCAGAAACGTCACTTTTGAAGTGTTTTCTTGTACTTTTAAGCCAATCAGATACCCTACGTGCTCGGAAAGTGCAACGAAACCATCAAATTTTAGCTAGAAACTGTATTTTTGTCGATTTTTATTGAATTTGAACTATATTTCAACGTTTTTTGATGGTTCTGAGCCACCAAACACACTTAAAGCATGCAGAATCGACTCAGAATAGGAAAAGGAGACGTTTAGGTCAATTTTATGCATTCTGGCGTTCGTAGATACAAGAAAACTGTTAAAATTCTTCAGAAACGTCACTTTTGAAGTGTTTTCTTGTACTTTTAAGCCAATCAGATACCCTACGGGCTCGGAAAGTGCAACGAAACCATCAAATTTTAGCTAGAAACTGTATTTTTGTCGATTTTTATTGAATTTGAACTATATTTCAACGTTTTTTGATGGTTCTGAGCCACCAAACACACTTAAAGCATGCAGAATCGACTCAGAATAGGAAAAGGAGACGTTTAGGTCAATTTTATGCATTCTGGCGTTCGTAGATACAAGAAAACTGTTAAAATTCTTCAGAAACGTCACTTTTGAAGTGTTTTCTTGTACTTTTAAGCCAATCAGATACCCTACGGGCTCGGAAAGTGCAACGAAACCATCAAATTTTAGCTAGAAACCGTATTTTTGTCGATTTTTATTGAATTTGAACTATATTTCAACGTTTTTTGATGGTTCTGAGCCACCAAACACACTTAAAGCATGCAGAATCGACTCAGAATAGGAAAAGGAGACGTTTAGGTCAATTTTATGCATTCTGGCGTTCGTAGATACAAGAAAACTGTTAAAATTCTTCAGAAACGTCACTTTTGAAGTGTTTTCTTGTACTTTTAAGCCAATCAGATACCCTACGGGCTCGGAAAGTGCAACGAAACCATCAAATTTTAGCTAGAAACTGTATTTTTGTCGATTTTTATTGAATTTGAACTATATTTCAACGTTTTTTGATGGTTCTGAGCCACCAAACACACTTAAAGCATGCAGAATCGACTCAGAATAGGAAAAGGAGACGTTTAGGTCAATTTTATGCATTCTGGCGTTCGTAGATACAAGAAAACTGTTAAAATTCTTCAGAAACGTCACTTTTGAAGTGTTTTCTTGTACTTTTAAGCCAATCAGATACCCTACGGGCTCGGAAAGTGCAACGAAACCATAAAATTTTAGCTAAAACTGTATTTTTGTCGATTTTTATTGAATTTGAACTATATTTCAACGTTTTTTGATGGTTCTGAGCCACCAAACACACTTAAAGCATGCAGAATCGACTCAGAATAGGAAAAGGAGACGTTTAGGTCAATTTTATGCATTCTGGCGTTCGTAGATACAAGAAAACTGTTAAAATTCTTCAGAAACGTCACTTTTGAAGTGTTTTCTTGTACTTTTAAGCCAATCAGATACCCTACGGGCTCGGAAAGTGCAACGAAACCATCAAATTTTAGCTAGAAACTGTATTTTTGTCGATTTTTATTGAATTTGAACTATATTTCAACGTTTTTTGATGGTTCTGAGCCACCAAACACACTTAAAGCATGCAGAATCGACTCAGAATAGGAAAAGGAGACGTTTAGGTCAATTTTATGCATTCTGGCGTTCGTAGATACAAGAAAACTGTTAAAATTCTTCAGAAACGTCACTTTTGAAGTGTTTTCTTGTACTTTTAAGCCAATCAGATACCCTACGGGCTCGGAAAGTGCAACGAAACCATCAAATTTTAGCTAGAAACTGTATTTTTGTCGATTTTTATTGAATTTGAACTATATTTCAACGTTTTTTGATGGTTCTGAGCCACCAAACACACTTAAAGCATGCAGAATCGACTCAGAATAGGAAAAGGAGACGTTTAGGTCAATTTTATGCATTCTGGCGTTCGTAGATACAAGAAAACTGTTAAAATTCTTCAGAAACGTCACTTTTGAAGTGTTTTCTTGTACTTTTAAGCCAATCAGATACCCTACGGGCTCGGAAAGTGCAACGAAACCATCAAATTTTAGCTAGAAACTGTATTTTTGTCGATTTTTATTGAATTTGAACTATATTTCAACGTTTTTTGATGGTTCTGAGCCACCAAACACACTTAAAGCATGCAGAATCGACTCAGAATAGGAAAAGGAGACGTTTAGGTCAATTTTATGCATTCTGGCGTTCGTAGATACAAGAAAACTGTTAAAATTCTTCAGAAACGTCACTTTTGAAGTGTTTTCTTGTACTTTTAAGCCAATCAGATACCCTACGGGCTCGGAAAGTGCAACGAAACCATCAAATTTTAGCTAGAAACTGTATTTTTGTCGATTTTTATTGAATTTGAACTATATTTCAACGTTTTTTGATGGTTCTGAGCCACCAAACACACTTAAAGCATGCAGAATCGACTCAGAATGGGAAAAGGAGACGTTTAGGTCAATTTTATGCATTCTGGCGTTCGTAGATACAAGAAAACTGTTAAAATTCTTCAGAAACGTCACTTTTGAAGTGTTTTCTTGTACTTTTAAGCCAATCAGATACCCTACGGGCTCGGAAAGTGCAACGAAACCATCAAATTTTAGCTAGAAACTGTATTTTTGTCGATTTTTATTGAATTTGAACTATATTTCAACGTTTTTTGATGGTTCTGAGCCACCAAACACACTTAAAGCATGCAGAATCGACTCAGAATAGGAAAAGGAGACGTTTAGGTCAATTTTATGCATTCTGGCGTTCGTAGATACAAGAAAACTGTCAAAATTCTTCAGAAACGTCACTTTTGAAGTGTTTTCTTGTACTTTTAAGCCAATCAGATACCCTACGGGCTCGGAAAGTGCAACGAAACCATCAAATTTTAGCTAGAAACTGTATTTTTGTCGATTTTTATTGAATTTGAACTATATTTCAACGTTTTTTGATGGTTCTGAGCCACCAAACACACTTAAAGCATGCAGAATCGACTCAGAATAGGAAAAGGAGACGTTTAGGTCAATTTTATGCATTCTGGCGTTCGTAGATACAAGAAAACTGTTAAAATTCTTCAGAAACGTCACTTTTGAAGTGTTTTCTTGTACTTTTAAGCCAATCAGATACCCTACGGGCTCGGAAAGTGCAACGAAACCATCAAATTTTAGCTAGAAACTGTATTTTTGTCGATTTTTATTGAATTTGAACTATATTTCAACGTTTTTTGATGGTTCTGAGCCACCAAACACACTTAGAGCATGCAGAATCGACTCAGAATAGGAAAAGGAGACGTTTAGGTCAATTTTATGCATTCTGGCGTTCGTAGATACAAGAAAACTGTTAAAATTCTTCAGAAACGTCAGTTTTGAAGTGTTTTCTTGTACTTTTAAGCCAATCAGATACCCCACGGGCTCGGAAAGTGCAACGAAACCATCAAATTTTAGCTAGAAACTGTATTTTTGTCGATTTTTATTGAATTTGAACTATATTTCAACGTTTTTTGATGGTTCTGAGCCACCAAACACACTTAAAGCATGCAGAATCGACTCAGAATAGGAAAAGGAGACGTTTAGGTCAATTTTATGCATTCTGGCGTTCGTAGATACAAGAAAACTGTTAAAATTCTTCAGAAACGTCACTTTTGAAGTGTTTTCTTGTACTTTTAAGCCAATCAGATACCCTACGGGCTCGGAAAGTGCAATGAAACCATCAAATTTTAGCTAGAAACTGTATTTTTGTCGATTTTTATTGAATTTGAACTATATTTCAACGTTTTTTGATGGTTCTGAGCCACCAAACACACTTAAAGCATGCAGAATCGGCTCAGAATAGGAAAAGGAGACGTTTAGGTCAATTTTATGCATTCTGGCGTTCGTAGATACAAGAAAACTGTTAAAATTCTTCAGAAACGTCACTTTTGAAGTGTTTTCTTGTACTTTTAAGCCAATCAGATACCCTACGGGCTCGGAAAGTGCAACGAAACCATCAAATTTTAGCTAGAAACTGTATTTTTGTCGATTTTTATTGAATTTGAACTATATTTCAACGTTTTTTGATGGTTCTGAGCCACCAAACACACTTAAAGCATGCAGAATCGACTCAGAATAGGAAAAGGAGACGTTTAGGTCAATTTTATGCATTCTGGCGTTCGTAGATACAAGAAAACTGTTAAAATTCTTCAGAAACGTCACTTTTGAAGTGTTTTCTTGTACTTTTAAGCCAATCAGATACCCTACGGGCTCGGAAAGTGCAACGAAACCATCAAATTTTAGCTAGAAACTGTATTTTTGTCGATTTTTATTGAATTTGAACTATATTTCAACGTTTTTTGATGGTTCTGAGCCACCAAACACACTTTAAGCATGCAGAATCGACTCAGAATAGGAAAAGGAGACGTTTAGGTCAATTTTATGCATTCTGGCGTTCGTAGATACAAGAAAACTGTTAAAATTCTTCAGAAACGTCACTTTTGAAGCGTTTTCTTGTACTTTTAAGCCAATCAGATACCCTACGGGCTCGGAAAGTGCAACGAAACCATCAAATTTTAGCTAGAAACTGTATTTTTGTCGATTTTTATTGAATTTGAACTATATTTCAAAGTTTTTTGATGGTTCTGAGCCACCAAACACACTTAAAGCATGCAGAATCGACTCAGAATAGGAAAAGGAGACGTTTAGGTCAATTTTATGCATTCTGGCGTTCGTAGATACAAGAAAACTGTTAAAATTCTTCAGAAACGTCACTTTTGAAGTGTTTTCTTGTACTTTTAAGCCAATCAGATACCCTACGGGCTCGGAAAGTGCAACGAAACCATCAAATTTTAGCTAGAAACTGTATTTTTGTCGATTTTTATTGAATTTGAACTATATTTCAACGTTTTTTGATGGTTCTGAGCCACCAAACACATTTAAAGCATGCAGAATCGACTCAGAATAGGAAAAGGAGACGTTTAGGTCAATTTTATGCATTCTGGCGTTCGTAGATACAAGAAAACTGTTAAAATTCTTCAGAAACGTCACTTTTGAAGTGTTTTCTTGTACTTTTAAGCCAATCAGATACCCTACGGGCTCGGAAAGTGCAACGAAACCATCAAATTTTAGCTAGAAACTGTATTTTTGTCGATTTTTATTGAATTTGAACTATATTTCAACGTTTTTTGATGGTTCTGAGCCACCAAACACACTTAAAGCATGCAGAATCGACTCAGAATAGGAAAAGGAGACGTTTAGGTCAATTTTATGCATTCTGGCGTTCGTAGATACAAGAAAACTGTTAAAATTCTTCAGAAACGTCACTTTTGAAGTGTTTTCTTGTACTTTTAAGCCAATCAGATACCCTACGGGCTCGGAAAGTGCAACGAAACCATCAAATTTTAGCTAGAAACTGTATTTTTGTCGATTTTTATTGAATTTGAACTATATTTCAACGTTTTTTGATGGTTCTGAGCCACCAAACACACTTAAAGCATGCAGAATCGACTCAGAATAGGAAAAGGAGACGTTTAGGTCAATTTTATGCATTCTGGCGTTCGTAGATACAAGAAAACTGTTAAAATTCTTCAGAAACGTCACTTTTGAAGTGTTTTCTTGTACTTTTAAGCCAATCAGATACCCTACGGGCTCGGAAAGTGCAACGAAACCATCAAATTTTAGCTAGAAACTGTATTTTTGTCGATTTTTATTGAATTTGAACTATATTTCAACGTTTTTTGATGGTTCTGAGCCACCAAACACACTTAAAGCATGCAGAATCGACTCAGAATAGGAAAAGGAGACGTTTAGGTCAATTTTATGCATTCTGGCGTTCGTAGATACAAGAAAACTGTTAAAATTCTTCAGAAACGTCACTTTTGAAGTGTTTTCTTGTACTTTTAAGCCAATCAGATACCCTACGGGCTCGGAAAGTGCAACGAAACCATCAAATTTTAGCTAGAAACTGTATTTTTGTCGATTTTTATTGAATTTGAACTATATTTCAACGTTTTTTGATGGTTCTGAGCCACCAAACACACTTAAAGCATGCAGAATCGACTCAGAATAGGAAAAGGAGACGTTTAGGTCAATTTTATGCATTCTGGCGTTCGTAGATACAAGAAAACTGTTAAAATTCTTCAGAAACGTCACTTTTGAAGTGTTTTCTTGTACTTTTAAGCCAATCAGATACCCTACGGGCTCGGAAAGTGCAACGAAACCATCAAATTTTAGCTAGAAACTGTATTTTTGTCGATTTTTATTGAATTTGAACTATATTTCAACGTTTTTTGATGGTTCTGAGCCACCAAACACACTTAAAGCATGCAGAATCGACTCAGAATAGGAAAAGGAGACGTTTAGGTCAATTTTATGCATTCTGGCGTTCGTAGATACAAGAAAACTGTTAAAATTCTTCAGAAACGTCACTTTTGAAGTGTTTTCTTGTACTTTTAAGCCAATCAGATACCCTACGGGCTCGGAAAGTGCAACGAAACCATCAAATTTTAGCTAGAAACTGTATTTTTGTCGATTTTTATTGAATTTGAACTATATTTCAACGTTTTTTGATGGTTCTGAGCCACCAAACACACTTAAAGCATGCAGAATCGACTCAGAATAGGAAAAGGAGACGTTTAGGTCAATTTTATGCATTCTGGCGTTCGTAGATACAAGAAAACTGTTAAAATTCTTCAGAAACGTCACTTTTGAAGTGTTTTCTTGTACTTTTAAGCCAATCAGATACCCTACGGGCTCGGAAAGTGCAACGAAACCATCAAATTTTAGCTAGAAACTGTATTTTTGTCGATTTTTATTGAATTTGAACTATATTTCAACGTTTTTTGATGGTTCTGAGCCACCAAACACACTTAAAGCATGCAGAATCGACTCAGAATAGGAAAAGGAGACGTTTAGGTCAATTTTATGCATTCTGGCGTTCGTAGATACAAGAAAACTGTTAAAATTCTTCAGAAACGTCACTTTTGAAGTGTTTTCTTGTACTTTTAAGCCAATCAGATACCCTACGGGCTCGGAAAGTGCAACGAAACCATCAAATTTTAGCTAGAAACTGTATTTTTGTCGATTTTTATTGAATTTGAACTATATTTCAACGTTTTTTGATGGTTCTGAGCCACCAAACACACTTAAAGCATGCAGAATCGACTCAGAATAGGAAAAGGAGACGTTTAGGTCAATTTTATGCATTCTGGCGTTCGTAGATACAAGAAAACTGTTAAAATTCTTCAGAAACGTCACTTTTGAAGTGTTTTCTTGTACTTTTAAGCCAATCAGATACCCTACGGGCTCGGAAAGTGCAACGAAACCATCAAATTTTAGCTAGAAACTGTATTTTTGTCGATTTTTATTGAATTTGAACTATATTTCAACGTTTTTTGATGGTTCTGAGCCACCAAACACACTTAAAGCATGCAGAATCGACTCAGAATAGGAAAAGGAGACGTTTAGGTCAATTTTATGCATTCTGGCGTTCGTAGATACAAGAAAACTGTTAAAATTCTTCAGAAACGTCACTTTTGAAGTGTTTTCTTGTACTTTTAAGCCAATCAGATACCCTACGGGCTCGGAAAGTGCAACGAAACCATCAAATTTTAGCTAGAAACTGTATTTTTGTCGATTTTTATTGAATTTGAACTATATTTCAACGTTTTTTGATGGTTCTGAGCCACCAAACACACTTAAAGCATGCAGAATCGACTCAGAATAGGAAAAGGAGACGTTTAGGTCAATTTTATGCATTCTGGCGTTCGTAGATACAAGAAAACTGTTAAAATTCTTCAGAAACGTCACTTTTGAAGTGTTTTCTTGTACTTTTAAGCCAATCAGATACCCTACGGGCTCGGAAAGTGCAACGAAACCATCAAATTTTAGCTAGAAACTGTATTTTTGTCGATTTTTATTGAATTTGAACTATATTTCAACGTTTTTTGATGGTTCTGAGCCACCAAACACACTTAAAGCATGCAGAATCGACTCAGAATAGGAAAAGGAGACGTTTAGGTCAATTTTATGCATTCTGGCGTTCGTAGATACAAGAAAACTGTTAAAATTCTTCAGAAACGTCACTTTTGAAGTGTTTTCTTGTACTTTTAAGCCAATCAGATACCCTACGGGCTCGGAAAGTGCAACGAAACCATCAAATTTTAGCTAGAAACTGTATTTTTGTCGATTTTTATTGAATTTGAACTATATTTCAACGTTTTTTGATGGTTCTGAGCCACCAAACACACTTAAAGCATGCAGAATCGACTCAGAATAGGAAAAGGAGACGTTTAGGTCAATTTTATGCATTCTGGCGTTCGTAGATACAAGAAAACTGTTAAAATTCTTCAGAAACGTCACTTTTGAAGTGTTTTCTTGTACTTTTAAGCCAATCAGATACCCTACGGGCTCGGAAAGTGCAACGAAACCATCAAATTTTAGCTAGAAACTGTATTTTTGTCGATTTTTATTGAATTTGAACTATATTTCAACGTTTTTTGATGGTTCTGAGCCACCAAACACACTTAAAGCATGCAGAATCGACTCAGAATAGGAAAAGGAGACGTTTAGGTCAATTTTATGCATTCTGGCGTTCGTAGATACAAGAAAACTGTTAAAATTCTTCAGAAACGTCACTTTTGAAGCGTTTTCTTGTACTTTTAAGCCAATCAGATACCCTACGGGCTCGGAAAGTGCAACGAAACCATCAAATTTTAGCTAGAAACTGTATTTTTGTCGATTTTTATTGAATTTGAACTATATTTCAACGTTTTTTGATGGTTCTGAGCCACCAAACACACTTAAAGCATGCAGAATCGACTCAGAATAGGAAAAGGAGACGTTTAGGTCAATTTTATGCATTCTGGCGTTCGTAGATACAAGAAAACTGTTAAAATTCTTCAGAAACGTCACTTTTGAAGTGTTTTCTTGTACTTTTAAGCCAATCAGATACCCTACGGGCTCGGAAAGTGCAACGAAACCATCAAATTTTAGCTAGAAACTGTATTTTTGTCGATTTTTATTGAATTTGAACTATATTTCAACGTTTTTTGATGGTTCTGAGCCACCAAACACACTTAAAGCATGCAGAATCGACTCAGAATAGGAAAAGGAGACGTTTAGGTCAATTTTATGCATTCTGGCGTTCGTAGATACAAGAAAACTGTTAAAATTCTTCAGAAACGTCACTTTTGAAGTGTTTTCTTGTACTTTTAAGCCAATCAGATACCCTACGGGCTCGGAAAGTGCAACGAAACCATCAAATTTTAGCTAGAAACTGTATTTTTGTCGATTTTTATTGAATTTGAACTATATTTCAACGTTTTTTGATGGTTCTGAGCCACCAAACACACTTAAAGCATGCAGAATCGACTCAGAATAGGAAAAGGAGACGTTTAGGTCAATTTTATGCATTCTGGCGTTCGTAGATACAAGAAAACTGTTAAAATTCTTCAGAAACGTCACTTTTGAAGTGTTTTCTTGTACCTTTTAAGCCAATCAGATACCCTACGGGCTCGGAAAGTGCAACGAAACCATCAAATTTTAGCTAGAAACTGTATTTTTGTCGATTTTTATTGAATTTGAACTATATTTCAACGTTTTTTGATGGTTCTGAGCCACCAAACACACTTAAAGCATGCAGAATCGACTCAGAATAGGAAAAGGAGACGTTTAGGTCAATTTTATGCATTCTGGCGTTCGTAGATACAAGAAAACTGTTAAAATTCTTCAGAAACGTCACTTTTGAAGTGTTTTCTTGTACTTTTAAGCCAATCAGATACCCTACGGGCTCGGAAAGTGCAACGAAACCATCAAATTTTAGCTAGAAACTGTATTTTTGTCGATTTTTATTGAATTTGAACTATATTTCAACGTTTTTTGATGGTTCTGAGCCACCAAACACACTTAAAGCATGCAGAATCGACTCAGAATAAGAAAAGGAGACGTTTAGGTCAATTTAATGCATTCTGGCGTTCGTAGATACAAGAAAACTGTTAAAATTCTTCAGAAACGTCACTTTTGAAGTGTTTTCTTGTACTTTTAAGCCAATCAGATACCCTACGGGCTCGGAAAGTGCAACGAAACCATCAAATTTTAGCTAGAAACTGTATTTTTGTCGATTTTTATTGAATTTGAACTATATTTCAACGTTTTTTGATGGTTCTGAGCCACCAAACACACTTAAAGCATGCAGAATCGACTCAGAATAGGAAAAGGAGACGTTTAGGTCAATTTTATGCATTCTGGCGTTCGTAGATACAAGAAAACTGTTAAAATTCTTCAGAAACGTCACTTTTGAAGTGTTTTCTTGTACTTTTAAGCCAATCAGATACCCTACGGGCTCGGAAAGTGCAACGAAACCATCAAATTTTAGCTAGAAACTGTATTTTTGTCGATTTTTATTGAATTTGAACTATATTTCAACGTTTTTTGATGGTTCTGAGCCACCAAACACACTTAAAGCATGCAGAATCGACTCAGAATAGGAAAAGGAGACGTTTAGGTCAATTTTATGCATTCTGGCGTTCGTAGATACAAGAAAACTGTTAAAATTCTTCAGAAACGTCACTTTTGAAGTGTTTTCTTGTACTTTTAAGCCAATCAGATACCCTACGGGCTCGGAAAGTGCAACGAAACCATCAAATTTTAGCTAGAAACTGTATTTTTGTCGATTTTTATTGAATTTGAACTATATTTCAACGTTTTTTGATGGTTCTGAGCCACCAAACACACTTAAAGCATGCAGAATCGACTCAGAATAGGAAAAGGAGACGTTTAGGTCAATTTTATGCATTCTGGCGTTCGTAGATACAAGAAAACTGTTAAAATTCTTCAGAAACGTCACTTTTGAAGTGTTTTCTTGTACTTTTAAGCCAATCAGATACCCTACGGGCTCGGAAAGTGCAACGAAACCATCAAATTTTAGCTAGAAACTGTATTTTTGTCGATTTTTATTGAATTTGAACTATATTTCAACGTTTTTTGATGGTTCTGAGCCACCAAACACACTTAAAGCATGCAGAATCGACTCAGAATAGGAAAAGGAGACGTTTAGGTCAATTTTATGCATTCTGGCGTTCGTAGATACAAGAAAACTGTTAAAATTCTTCAGAAACGTCACTTTTGAAGTGTTTTCTTGTACTTTTAAGCCAATCAGATACCCAGCGGGCTCGGAAAGTGCAACGAAACCATCAAATTTTAGCTAGAAACTGTATTTTTGTCGATTTTTATTGAATTTGAACTATATTTCAACGTTTTTTGATGGTTCTGAGCCACCAAACACACTTAAAGCATGCAGAATCGACTCAGAATAGGAAAAGGAGACGTTTAGGTCAATTTTATGCATTCTGGCGTTCGTAGATACAAGAAAACTGTTAAAATTCTTCAGAAACGTCACTTTTGAAGTATTTTCTTGTACTTTTAAGCCAATCAGATACCCTACGGGCTCGGAAAGTGCAACGAAACCATCAAATTTTAGCTAGAAACTGTATTTTTGTCGATTTTTATTGAATTTGAGCTATATTTCAACGTTTTTTGATGGTTCTGAGCCACCAAACACACTTAAAGCATGCAGAATCGACTCAGAATAGGAAAGGAGACGTTTAGGTCAATTTTATGCATTCTGGCGTTCGTAGATACAAGAAAACTGTTAAAATTCTTCAGAAACGTCACTTTTGAAGTGTTTTCTTGTACTTTTAAGCCAATCAGATACCCAGCGGGCTCGGAAAGTGCAACGAAACCATCAAATTTTAGCTAGAAACTGTATTTTTGTCGATTTTTATTGAATTTGAACTATATTTCAACGTTTTTTGATGGTTCTGAGCCACCAAACACACTTAAAGCATGCAGAATCGACTCAGAATAGGAAAAGGAGACGTTTAGGTCAATTTTATGCATTCTGGCGTTCGTAGATACAAGAAAACTGTTAAAATTCTTCAGGAACGTCACTTTTGAAGTGTTTTCTTGTACTTTTAAGCCAATCAGATACCCTACGGGCTCGGAAAGTGCAACGAAACCATCAAATTTTAGCTAGAAACTGTATTTTTGTCGATTTTTATTGAATTTGAACTATATTTCAATGTTTTTTGATGGTTCTGAGCCACCAAACACACTTAAAGCATGCAGAATCGACTCAGAATAGGAAAAGGAGACGTTTAGGTCAATTTTATGCATTCTGGCGTTCGTAGATACAAGAAAACTGTTAAAATTCTTCAGAAACGTCACTTTTGAAGTGTTTTCTTGTACTTTTAAGCCAATCAGATACCCTAGGGGCTCGGAAAGTGCAACGAAACCATCAAATTTTAGCTAAAAACTGTATTTTTGTCGATTTTTATTGAATTTGAACTATATTTCAACGTTTTTTGATGGTTCTGAGCCACCAAACACACTTAAAGCATGCAGAATCGACTCAGAATAGGAAAAGGAGACGTTTAGGTCAATTTTATGCATTCTGGCGTTCGTAGATACACGAAAACTGTTAAAATTCTTCAGAAACGTCACTTTTGAAGTGTTTTCTTGTACTTTTAAGCCAATCAGATACCCTACGGGCTCGGAAAGTGCAACGAAACCATCAAATTTTAGCTAGAAACTGTATTTTTGTCGATTTTTATTGAATTTGAACTATATTTCAACGTTTTTTGATGGTTCTGAGCCACCAAACACACTTAAAGCATGCAGAATCGACTCAGAATAGGAAAAGGAGACGTTTAGGTCAATTTTATGCATTCTGGCGTTCGTAGATACAAGAAAACTGTTAAAATTCTTCAGAAACGTCACTTTTGAAGTGTTTTCTTGTACTTTTAAGCCAATCAGATACCCTACGGGCTCGGAAAGTGCAACGAAACCATCAAATTTTAGCTAGAAACTGTATTTTTGTCGATTTTTATTGAATTTGAACTATATTTCAACGTTTTTTGATGGTTCTGAGCCACCAAACACACTTAAAGCATGCAGAATCGACTCAGAATAGGAAAAGGAGACGTTTAGGTCAATTTTATGCATTCTGGCGTTCGTAGATACAAGAAAACTGTTAAAATTCTTCAGAAACGTCACTTTTGAAGTGTTTTCTTGTACTTTTAAGCCAATCAGATACCCTACGGGCTCGGAAAGTGCAACGAAACCATCAAATTTTAGCTAGAAACTGTATTTTTGTCGATTTTTATTGAATTTGAACTATTTTTCAACGTTTTTTGATGGTTCTGAGCCACCAAACACACTTAAAGCATGCAGAATCGACTCAGAATAGGAAAAGGAGACGTTTAGGTCAATTTTATGCATTCTGGCGTTCGTAGATACAAGAAAACTGTTAAAATTCTTCAGGAACGTCACTTTTGAAGTGTTTTCTTGTACTTTTAAGCCAATCAGATACCCTACGGGCTCGGAAAGTGCAACGAAACCATCAAATTTTAGCTAGAAACTGTATTTTTGTCGATTTTTATTGAATTTGAACTATATTTCAACGTTTTTTGATGGTTCTGAGCCACCAAACACACTTAAAGCATGCAGAATCGACTCAGAATAGGAAAAGGAGACGTTTAGGTCAATTTTATGCATTCTGGCGTTCGTAGATACAAGAAAACTGTTAAAATTCTTCAGAAACGTCACTTTTGAAGTGTTTTCTTGTACTTTTAAGCCAATCAGATACCCTACGGGCTCGGAAAGTGCAACGAAACCATCAAATTTTAGCTAGAAACTGTATTTTTGTCGATTTTTATTGAATTTGAACTATATTTCAACGTTTTTTGATGGTTCTGAGCCACCAAACACACTTAAAGCATGCAGAATCGACTCAGAATAGGAAAAGGAGACGTTTAGGTCAATTTTATGCATTCTGGCGTTCGTAGATACAAGAAAACTGTTAAAATTCTTCAGAAACGTCACTTTTGAAGTGTTTTCTTGTACTTTTAAGCCAATCAGATACCCTACGGGCTCGGAAAGTGCAACGAAACCATCAAATTTTAGCTAGAAACTGTATTTTTGTCGATTTTTATTGAATTTGAACTATATTTCAACGTTTTTTGATGGTTCTGAGCCACCAAACACACTTAAAGCATGCAGAATCGACTCAGAATAGGAAAAGGAGACGTTTAGGTCAATTTTATGCATTCTGGCGTTTGTAGATACAAGAAAACTGTTAAAATTCTTCAGAAACGTCACTTTTGAAGTGTTTTCTTGTACTTTTAAGCCAATCAGATACCCTACGGGCTCGGAAAGTGCAACGAAACCATCAAATTTTAGCTAGAAACAGTATTTTTGTCGATTTTTATTGAATTTGAACTATATTTCAACGTTTTTTGATGGTTCTGAGCCACCAAACACACTTAAAGCATGCAGAATCGACTCAGAATAGGAAACGGAGACGTTTAGGTCAATTTTATGCATTCTGGCGTTCGTAGATACAAGAAAACTGTTAAAATTCTTCAGAAACGTCACTTTTGAAGTGTTTTCTTGTACTTTTAAGCCAATCAGATACCCTACGGGCTCGGAAAGTGCAACGAAACCATCAAATTTTAGCTAGAAACAGTATTTTTGTCGATTTTTATTGAATTTGAACTATATTTCAACGTTTTTTGATGGTTCTGAGCCACCAAACACACTTAAAGCATGCAGAATCGACTCAGAATAGGAAAAGGAGACGTTTAGGTCAATTTTATGCATTCTGGCGTTCGTAGATACAAGAAAACTGTTAAAATTCTTCAGAAACGTCACTTTTGAAGTGTTTTCTTGTACTTTTAAGCCAATCAGATACCCTACGGGCTCGGAAAGTGCAACGAAACCATCAAATTTTAGCTAGAAACTGTATTTTTGTCGATGTTTATTGAATTTGAACTATATTTCAACGTTTTTTGATGGTTCTGAGCCACCAAACACACTTAAAGCATGCAGAATCGACTCAGAATAGGAAAAGGAGACGTTTAGGTCAATTTTATGCATTCTGGCGTTCGTAGATACAAGAAAACTGTTAAAATTCTTCAGAAACGTCACTTTTGAAGTGTTTTCTTGTACTTTTAAGCCAATCAGATACCCTACGGGCTCGGAAAGTGCAACGAAACCATCAAATTTTAGCTAGAAACTGTATTTTTGTCGATTTTTATTGAATTTGAACTATATTTCAACGTTTTTTGATGGTTCTGAGCCACCAAACACACTTAAAGCATGCAGAATCGACTCAGAATAGGAAAAGGAGACGTTTAGGTCAATTTTATGCATTCTGGCGTTCGTAGATACAAGAAAACTGTTAAAATTCTTCAGAAACGTCACTTTTGAAGTGTTTTCTTGTACTTTTAAGCCAATCAGATACCCTACGGGCTCGGAAAGTGCAACGAAACCATCAAATTTTAGCTAGAAACTGTATTTTTGTCGATTTTTATTGAATTTGAACTATATTTCAACGTTTTTTGATGGTTCTGAGCCACCAAACACACTTAAAGCATGCAGAATCGACTCAG
The DNA here is from genome assembly GCF_036711695.1 of Zophobas morio. NCBI lineage: Eukaryota > Metazoa > Arthropoda > Insecta > Coleoptera > Tenebrionidae > Zophobas > Zophobas morio. The sequence goes on along the minus strand of NW_026973235.1, from coordinate 13,945 downwards.
AATAGGAAAAGGAGACGTTTAGGTCAATTTTATGCATTCTGGCGTTCGTAGATACAAGAAAACTGTTAAAATTCTTCAGAAACGTCACTTTTGAAGTGTTTTCTTGTACTTTTAAGCCAATCAGATACCCTACGGGCTCGGAAAGTGCAACGAAACCATCAAATTTTAGCTAGAAACTGTATTTTTGTCGATTTTTATTGAATTTGAACTATATTTCAACGTTTTTTGATGGTTCTGAGCCACCAAACACACTTAAAGCATGAAGAATCGACTCAGAATAGGAAAAGGAGAAGTTTAGGTCAATTTTATGCATTCTGGCGTTCGTAGATACAAGAAAACTGTTAAAATTCTTCAGAAACGTCACTTTTGAAGTGTTTTCTTGTACTTTTAAGCCAATCAGATACCCTACGGGCTCGGAAAGTGCAACGAAACCATCAAATTTTAGCTAGAAACTGTATTTTTGTCGATTTTTATTGAATTTGAACTATATTTCAACGTTTTTTGATGGTTCTGAGCCACCAAACACACTTAAAGCATGCAGAATCGACTCAGAATAGGAAAAGGAGACGTTTAGGTCAATTTTATGCATTCTGGCGTTCGTAGATACAAGAAAACTGTTAAAATTCTTCAGAAACGTCACTTTTGAAGTGTTATCTTGTACTTTTAAGCCAATCAGATACCCTACGGGCTCGGAAAGTGCAACGAAACCATCAAATTTTAGCTAGAAACTGTATTTTTGTCGATTTTTATTGAATCTGAACTATATTTCAACGTTTTTTGATGGTTCTGAGCCACCAAACACACTTAAAGCATGCAGAATCGACTCAGAATAGGAAAAGGAGACGTTTAGGTCAATTTTATGCATTCTGGCGTTCGTAGATACAAGAAAACTGTTAAAATTCTTCAGAAACGTCACTTTTGAAGTGTTTTCTTGTACTTTTAAGCCAATCAGATACCCTACGGGCTCGGAAAGTGCAACGAAACCATCAAATTTTAGCTAGAAACTGTATTTTTGTCGATTTTTATTGAATTTGAACTATATTTCAACGTTTTTTGATGGTTCTGAGCCACCAAACACACTTAAAGCATGCAGAATCGACTCAGAATAGGAAAAGGAGACGTTTAGGTCAATTTTATGCATTCTGGCGTTCGTAGATACAAGAAAACTGTTAAAATTCTTCAGAAACGTCACTTTTGAAGTGTTTTCTTGTACTTTTAAGCCAATCAGATACCCTACGGGCTCGGAAAGTGCAACGAAACCATCAAATTTTAGCTAGAAACTGTATTTTTGTCGATTTTTATTGAATTTGAACTATATTTCAACGTTTTTTGATGGTTCTGAGCCACCAAACACACTTAAAGCATGCAGAATCGACTCAGAATAGGAAAAGGAGACGTTTAGGTCAATTTTATGCATTCTGGCGTTCGTAGATACAAGAAAACTGTTAAAATTCTTCAGAAACGTCACTTTTGAAGTGTTTTCTTGTACTTTTAAGCCAATCAGATACCCTACGGGCTCGGAAAGTGCAACGAAACCATCAAATTTTAGCTAGAAACTGTATTTTTGTCGATTTTTATTGAATTTGAACTATATTTCAATGTTTTTTGATGGTTCTGAGCCACCAAACACACTTAAAGCATGCAGAATCGACTCAGAATAGGAAAAGGAGACGTTTAGGTCAATTTTATGCATTCTGGCGTTCGTAGATACAAGAAAACTGTTAAAATTCTTCAGAAACGTCACTTTTGAAGTGTTTTCTTGTACTTTTAAGCCAATCAGATACCCTACGGGCTCGGAAAGTGCAACGAAACCATCAAATTTTAGCTAGAAACTGTATTTTTGTCGATTTTTATTGAATTTGAACTATATTTCAACGTTTTTTGATGGTTCTGAGCCACCAAACACACTTAAAGCATGCAGAATCGACTCAGAATAGGAAAAGGAGACGTTTAGGTCAATTTTATGCATTCTGGCGTTCGTAGATACAAGAAAACTGTTAAAATTCTTCAGAAACGTCACTTTTGAAGTGTTTTCTTGTACTTTTAAGCCAATCAGATACCCTACGGGCTCGGAAAGTGCAACGAAACCATCAAATTTTAGCTAGAAACTGTATTTTTGTCGATTTTTATTGAATTTGAACTATATTTCAACGTTTTTTGATGGTTCTGAGCCACCAAACACACTTAAAGCATGCAGAATCGACTCAGAATAGGAAAAGGAGACGTCTAGGTCAATTTTATGCATTCTGGCGTTCGTAGATACAAGAAAACTGTTAAAATTCTTCAGAAACGTCACTTTTGAAGTGTTTTCTTGTACTTTTAAGCCAATCAGATACCCTACGGGCTCGGAAAGTGCAACGAAACCATCAAATTTTAGCTAGAAACTGTATTTTTGTCGATTTTTATTGAATTTGAACTATATTTCAACGTTTTTTGATGGTTCTGAGCCACCAAACACACTTAAAGCATGCAGAATCGACTCAGAATAGGAAAAGGAGACGTTTAGGTCAATTTTATGCATTCTGGCGTTCGTAGATACAAGAAAACTGTTAAAATTCTTCAGAAACGTCACTTTTGAAGTGTTTTCTTGTACTTTTAAGCCAATCAGATACCCTACGGGCTCGGAAAGTGCAACGAAACCATCAAATTTTAGCTAGAAACTGTATTTTTGTCGATTTTTATTGAATTTGAACTATATTTCAACGTTTTTTGATGGTTCTGAGCCACCAAACACACTTAAAGCATGAAGAATCGACTCAGAATAGGAAAAGGAGAAGTTTAGGTCAATTTTATGCATTCTGGCGTTCGTAGATACAAGAAAACTGTTAAAATTCTTCAGAAACGTCACTTTTGAAGTGTTTTCTTGTACTTTTAAGCCAATCAGATACCCTACGGGCTCGGAAAGTGCAACGAAACCATCAAATTTTAGCTAGAAACTGTATTTTTGTCGATTTTTATTGAATTTGAACTATATTTCAACGTTTTTTGATGGTTCTGAGCCACCAAACACACTTAAAGCATGCAGAATCGACTCAGAATAGGAAAAGGAGACGTTTAGGTCAATTTTATGCATTCTGGCGTTCGTAGATACAAGAAAACTGTTAAAATTCTTCAGAAACGTCACTTTTGAAGTGTTTTCTTGTACTTTTAAGCCAATCAGATACCCTACGGGCTCGGAAAGTGCAACGAAACCATCAAATTTTAGCTAGAAACTGTATTTTTGTCGATTTTTATTGAATTTGAACTATATTTCAACGTTTTTTGATGGTTCTGAGCCACCAAACACACTTAAAGCATGCAGAATCGACTCAGAATAGGAAAAGGAGACGTTTAGGTCAATTTTATGCATTCTGGCGTTCGTAGATACAAGAAAACTGTTAAAATTCTTCAGAAACGTCACTTTTGAAGTGTTTTCCTTGTACTTTTAAGCCAATCAGATACCCAACGGGCTCGGAAAGTGCAACGAAACCATCAAATTTTAGCTAGAAACTGTATTTTTGTCGATTTTTATTGAATTTGAACTATATTTCAACGTTTTTTGATGGTTCTGAGCCACCAAACACACTTAAAGCATGCAGAATCGACTCAGAATAGGAAAAGGAGACGTTTAGGTCAATTTTATGCATTCTGGCGTTCGTAGATACAAGAAAACTGTTAAAATTCTTCAGAAACGTCACTTTTGAAGTGTTTTCTTGTACTTTTAAGCCAATCAGATACCCTACGGGCTCGGAAAGTGCAACGAAACCATCAAATTTTAGCTAGAAACTGTATTTTTGTCGATTTTTATTGAATTTGAACTATATTTCAACGTTTTTTGATGGTTCTGAGCCACCAAACACACTTAAAGCATGCAGAATCGACTCAGAATAGGAAAAGGAGACGTTTAGGTCAATTTTATGCATTCTGGCGTTCGTAGATACAAGAAAACTGTTAAAATTCTTCAGAAACGTCACTTTTGAAGTGTTTTATTGTACTTTTAAGCCAATCAGATACCCTACGGACTCGGAAAGTGCAACGAAACCATAAAATTTTAGCTAGAAACTGTATTTTTGTCGATTTTTATTGAATTTGAACTATATTTCAACGTTTTTTGATGGTTCTGAGCCACCAAACACACTTAAAGCATGCAGAATCGACTCAGAATAGGAAAAGGAGACGTTTAGGTCAATTTTATGCATTCTGGCGTTCGTAGATACAAGAAAACTGTTAAAATTCTTCAGAAACGTCACTTTTGAAGTGTTTTCTTGTACTTTTAAGCCAATCAGATATCCTACGGGCTCGGAAAGTGCAACGAAACCATCAAATTTTAGCTAGAAACTGTATTTTTGTCGATTTTTATTGAATTTGAACTATATTTCAACGTTTTTTGATGGTTCTGAGCCACCAAACACACTTAAAGCATGCAGAATCGACTCAGAATAGGAAAAGGAGACGTTTAGGTCAATTTTATGCATTCTGGCGTTCGTAGATACAAGAAAACTCTTAAAATTCTTCAGAAACGTCACTTTTGAAGTGTTTTCTTGTACTTTTAAGCCAATCAGATACACTACGGGCTCGGAAAGTGCAACGAAACCATCAAATTTTAGCTAGAAACTGTATTTTTGTCGATTTTTATTGAATTTGAACTATATTTCAACGTTTTTTGATGGTTCTGAGCCACCAAACACACTTAAAGCATGCAGAATCGACTCAGAATAGGAAAAGGAGACGTTTAGGTCAATTTTATGCATTCTGGCGTTCGTAGATACAAGAAAACTGTTAAAATTCTTCAGAAACGTCACTTTTGAAGTGTTTTCTTGTACTTTTAAGCCAATCAGATACCCTACGGGCTCGGAAAGTGCAACGAAACCATCAAATTTTAGCTAGAAACTGTATTTTTGTCGATTTTTATTGAATTTGAACTATATTTCAAAGTTTTTTGATGGTTCTGAGCCACCAAACACACTTAAAGCATGCAGAATCGACTCAGAATAGGAAAAGGAGACGTTTAGGTCAATTTTATGCATTCTGGCGTTCGTAGATACAAGAAAACTGTTAAAATTCTTCAGAAACGTCACTTTTGAAGTGTTTTCTTGTACTTTTAAGCCAATCAGATACCCTACGGGCTCGGAAAGTGCAACGAAACCATCAAATTTTAGCTAGAAACTGTATTTTTGTCGATTTTTATTGAATTTGAACTATATTTCAACGTTTTTTGATGGTTCTGAGCCACCAAACACACTTAAAGCATGCAGAATCGACTCAGAATAGGAAAAGGAGACGTTTAGGTCAATTTTATGCATTCTGGCGTTCGTAGATACAAGAAAACTGTTAAAATTCTTCAGAAACGTCACTTTTGAAGTGTTTTCTTGTACTTTTAAGCCAATCAGATACCCTACGGGCTCGGAAAGTGCAACGAAACCATCAAATTTTAGCTAGAAACTGTATTTTTGTCGATTTTTATTGAATTTGAACTATATTTCCACGTTTTTTGATGGTTCTGAGCCACCAAACACACTTAAAGCATGCAGAATCGACTCAGAATAGGAAAAGGAGACGTTTAGGTCAATTTTATGCATTCTGGCGTTCGTAGATACAAGAAAACTGTTAAAACTCTTCAGAAACGTCACTTTTGAAGTGTTTTCTTGTACTTTTAAGCCAATCAGATACCCTACGGGCTCGGAAAGTGCAACGAAACCATCAAATTTTAGCTAGAAACTGTATTTTTGTCGATTTTTATTGAATTTGAACTATATTTCAACGTTTTTTGATGGTTCTGAGCCACCAAACACACTTAAAGCATGCAGAATCGACTCAGAATAGGAAAAGGAGACGTTTAGGTCAATTTTATGCATTCTGGCGTTCGTAGATACAAGAAAACTGTTAAAATTCTTCAGAAACGTCACTTTTGAAGTGTTTTCTTGTACTTTTAAGCCAATCAGACACCCTACGGGCTCGGAAAGTGCAACGAAACCATCAAATTTTAGCTAGAAACTGTATTTTTGTCGATTTTTATTGAATTTGAACTATATTTCAACGTTTTTTGATGGTTCTGAGCCACCAAACACACTTAAAGCATGCAGAATCGACTCAGAATAGGAAAAGGAGACGTTTAGGTCAATTTTATGCATTCTGGCGTTCGTAGATACAAGAAAACTGTTAAAATTCTTCAGAAACGTCACTTTTGAAGTGTTTTCTTGTACTTTTAAGCCAATCAGATACCCTACGGGCTCGGAAAGTGCAACGAAACCATCAAATTTTAGCTAGAAACTGTATTTTTGTCGATTTTTATTGAATTTGAACTATATTTCAACGTTTTTTGATGGTTCTGAGCCACCAAACACACTTAAAGCATGCAGAATCGACTCAGAATAGGAAAAGGAGACGTTTAGGTCAATTTTATGCATTCTGGCGTTCGTAGATACAAGAAAACTGTTAAAATTCTTCAGAAACGTCACTTTTGAAGTGTTTTCTTGTACTTTTAAGCCAATCAGATACCCAACGGGCTCGGAAAGTGCAACGAAACCATCAAATTTTAGCTAGAAACTGTATTTTTGTCGATTTTTATTGAATTTGAACTATATTTCAACGTTTTTTGATGGTTCTGAGCCACCAAACACACTTAAAGCATGCAGAATCGACTCAGAATAGGAAAAGGAGACGTTTAGGTCAATTTTATGCATTCTGGCGTTCGTAGACACAAGAAAACTGTTAAAATTCTTCAGAAACGTCACTTTTTAAGTGTTTTCTTGTACTTTTAAGCCAATCAGATACCCTACGGGCTCGGAAAGTGCAACGAAACCATCAAATTTTAGCTAGAAACTGTATTTTTGTCGATTTTTATTGAATTTGAACTATATTTCAACGTTTTTTGATGGTTCTGAGCCACCAAACACACTTAAAGCATGCAGAATCGACTCAGAATAGGAAAAGGAGACGTTTAGGTCAATTTTATGCATTCTGGCGTTCGTAGATACAAGAAAACTGTTAAAATTCTTCAGAAACGTCACTTTTGAAGTGTTTTCTTGTACTTTTAAGCCAATCAGATACCCTACGGGCTCGGAAAGTGCAACGAAACCATCAAATTTTAGCTAGAAACTGTATTTTTGTCGATTTTTATTGAATTTGAACTATATTTCAACGTTTTTTGATGGTTCTGAGCCACCAAACACACTTAAAGCATGCAGAATCGACTCAGAATAGGAAAAGGAGACGTTTAGGTCAATTTTATGCATTCTGGCGTTCGTAGATACAAGAAAACTGTTAAAATTCTTCAGAAACGTCACTTTTGAAGTGTTTTCTTGTACTTTTAAGCCAATCAGATACCCTACGGGCTCGGAAAGTGCAACGAAACCATCAAATTTTAGCTAGAAACTGTATTTTTGTCGATTTTTATTGAATTTGAACTATATTTCAACGTTTTTTGATGGTTCTGAGCCACCAAACACACTTAAAGCATGCAGAATCGACTCAGAATAGGAAAAGGAGACGTTTAGGTCAATTTTATGCATTCTGGCGTTCGTAGATACAAGAAAACTGTTAAAATTCTTCAGAAACGTCACTTTTGAAGTGTTTTCTTGTACTTTTAAGCCAATCAGATACCCTACGGGCTCGGAAAGTGCAACGAAACCATCAAATTTAAGCTAGAAACTGTATTTTTGTCGATTTTTATTGAATTTGAACTATATTTCAACGTTTTTTGATGGTTCCGAGCCACCAAACACACTTAAAGCATGCAGAATCGACTCAGAATAGGAAAAGGAGACGTTTAGGTCAATTTTATGCATTCTGGCGTTCGTAGATACAAGAAAACTGTTAAAATTCTTCAGAAACGTCACTTTTGAAGTGTTTTCTTGTACTTTTAAGCCAATCAGATACCCGACGGGCTCGGAAAGTGCAACGAAACCATCAAATTTTAGCTAGAAACTGTATTTTTGTCGATTTTTATTGAATTTGAACTATATTTCAACGTTTTTTGATGGTTCTGAGCCACCAAACACACTTAAAGCATGCAGAATCCACTCAGAATAGGAAAAGGAGACGTTTAGGTCAATTTTATGCATTCTGGCGTTCGTAGATACAAGAAAACTGTTAAAATTCTTCAGAAACGTCACTTTTGAAGTGTTTTCTTGTACTGTTAAGCCAATCAGATACCCCACGGGCTCGGAAAGTGCAACGAAACCATCAAATTTTAGCTAGAAACTGTATTTTTGTCGATTTTTATTGAATTTGAACTATATTTCAACGTTTTTTGATGGTTCTGAGCCACCAAACACACTTAAAGCATGCAGAATCGACTCAGAATAGGAAAAGGAGACGTTTAGGTCAATTTTATGCATTCTGGCGTTCGTAGATACAAGAAAACTGTTAAAATTCTTCAGAAACGTCACTTTTGAAGTGTTTTCTTGTACTTTTAAGCCAATCAGATACCCTACGGGCTCGGAAAGTGCAACGAAACCATCAAATTTTAGCTAGAAACTGTATTTTTGTCGATTTTTATTGAATTTGAACTATATTTCAACGTTTTTTGATGGTTCTGAGCCACCAAACACACTTAAAGCATGCAGAATCGACTCAGAATAGGAAAAGGAGACGTTTAGGTCAATTTTATGCATTCTGGCGTTCGTAGATACAAGAAAACTGTTAAAATTCTTCAGAAACGTCACTTTTGAAGTGTTTTCTTGTACTTTTAAGCCAATCAGATACCCTACGGGCTCGGAAAGTGCAACGAAACCATCAAATTTTAGCTAGAAACTGTATTTTTGTCGATTTTTATTGAATTTGAACTATATTTCAACGTTTTTTGATGGTTCTGAGCCACCAAACACACTTAAAGCATGTAGAATCGACTCAGAATAGGAAAAGGAGACGTTTAGGTCAATTTTATGCATTCTGGCGTTCGTAGATACAAGAAAACTGTTAAAATTCTTCAGAAACGTCACTTTTGAAGTGTTTTCTTGTACTTTTAAGCCAATCAGATACCCTACGGGCTCGGAAAGTGCAACGAAACCATCAAATTTTAGCTAGAAACTGTATTTTTGTCGATTTTTATTGAATTTGAACTATATTTCAACGTTTTTTGATGGTTCTGAGCCACCAAACACACTTAAAGCATGCAGAATCGACTCAGAATAGGAAAAGGAGACGTTTAGGTCAATTTTATGCATTCTGGCGTTCGTAGATACAAGAAAACTGTTAAAATTCTTCAGAAACGTCACTTTTGAAGTGTTTTCTTGTACTTTTAAGCCAATCAGATACCCTACGGGCTCGGAAAGTGCAACGAAACCATCAAATTTTAGCTAGAAACTGTATTTTTGTCGATTTTTATTGAATTTGAACTATATTTCAACGTTTTTTGATGGTTCTGAGCCACCAAACACACTGAAAGCATGCAGAATCGACTCAGAATAGGAAAAGGAGACGTTTAGGTCAATTTTATGCATTCTGGCGTTCGTAGATACAAGAAAACTGTTAAAATTCTTCAGAAACGTCACTTTTGAAGTGTTTTCTTGTACTTTTAAGCCAATCAGATACCCTACGGGCTCGGAAAGTGCAACGAAACCATCAAATTTTAGCTAGAAACTGTATTTTTGTCGATTTTTATTGAATTTGAACTATATTTCAACGTTTTTTGATGGTTCCGAGCCACCAAACACACTTAAAGCATGCAGAATCGACTCAGAATAGGAAAAGGAGACGTTTAGGTCAATTTTATGCATTCTGGCGTTCGTAGATACAAGAAAACTGTTAAAATTCTTCAGAAACGTCACTTTTGAAGTGTTTTCTTGTACTTTTAAGCCAATCAGATACCCTACGGGCTCGGAAAGTGCAACGAAACCATCAAATTTTAGCTAGAAACTGTATTTTTGTCGATTTTTATTGAATTTGAACTATATTTCAACGTTTTTTGATGGTTCTGAGCCACCAAACACACTTAAAGCATGCAGAATCCACTCAGAATAGGAAAAGGAGACGTTTAGGTCAATTTTATGCATTCTGGCGTTCGTAGATACAAGAAAACTGTTAAAATTCTTCAGAAACGTCACTTTTGAAGTGTTTTCTTGTACTGTTAAGCCAATCAGATACCCTACGGGCTCGGAAAGTGCAACGAAACCATCAAATTTTAGCTAGAAACTGTATTTTTGTCGATTTTTATTGAATTTGAACTATATTTCAACGTTTTTTGATGGTTCCGAGCCACCAAACACACTTAAAGCATGCAGAATCGACTCAGAATAGGAAAAGGAGACGTTTAGGTCAATTTTATGCATTCTGGCGTTCGTAGATACAAGAAAACTGTTAAAATTCTTCAGAAACGTCACTTTTGAAGTGTTTTCTTGTACTTTTAAGCCAATCAGATACCCTACGGGCTCGGAAAGTGCAACGAAACCATCAAATTTTAGCTAGAAACTGTATTTTTGTCGATTTTTATTGAATTTGAACTATATTTCAACGTTTTTTGATGGTTCTGAGCCACCAAACACACTTAAAGCATGTAGAATCGACTCAGAATAGGAAAAGGAGACGTTTAGGTCAATTTTATGCATTCTGGCGTTCGTAGATACAAGAAAACTGTTAAAATTCTTCAGAAACGTCACTTTTGAAGTGTTTTCTTGTACTTTTAAGCCAATCAGATACCCTACGGGCTCGGAAAGTGCAACGAAACCATCAAATTTTAGCTAGAAACTGTATTTTTGTCGATTTTTATTGAATTTGAACTATATTTCAACGTTTTTTGATGGTTCTGAGCCACCAAACACACTTAAAGCATGCAGAATCGACTCAGAATAAGAAAAGGAGACGTTTAGGTCACTTTTATGCATTCTGGCGTTCGTAGATACAAGAAAACTGTTAAAATTCTTCAGAAACGTCACTTTTGAAGTGTTTTCTTGTACTTTTAAGCCAATCAGATACCCTACGGGCTCGGAAAGTGCAACGAAACCATCAAATTTTAGCTAGAAACTGTATTTTTGTCGAATTTTATTGAATTTGAACTATATTTCAACATTTTTTGATGGTTCTGAGCCACCAAACACACTTAAAGCATGCAGAATCGACTCAGAATAGGAAAAGGGGACGTTTAGGTCAATTTTATGCATTCTGGCGTTCGTAGATACAAGAAAACTGTTAAAATTCTTCAGAAACGTCACTTTTGAAGTGTTTTCTTGTACTTTTAAGCCAATCAGATACCCTACGGGCTCGGAAAGTGCAACGAAACCATCAAATTTTGGCTAGAAACTGTATTTTTGTCGATTTTTATTGAATTTGAACTATATTTCAACGTTTTTTGATGGTTCTGAGCCACCAAACACACTTAAAGCATGCAGAATCGACTCAGAATAGGAAAAGGAGACGTTTAGGTCAATTTTATGCATTCTGGCGTTCGTAGATACAAGAAAACTGTTAAAATTCTTCAGAAACGTCACTTTTGAAGTGTTTTCTTGTACTTTTAAGCCAATCAGATACCCTACGGGCTCGGAAAGTGCAACGAAACCATCAAATTTTAGCTAGAAACTGTATTTTTGTCGATTTTTATTGAATTTGAACTATATTTCAAAGTTTTTTGATGGTTCTGAGCCACCAAACACACTTAAAGCATGCAGAATCGACTCAGAATAGGAAAAGGAGACGTTTAGGTCAATTTTATGCATTCTGGCGTTCGTAGATACAAGAAAACTGTTAAAATTCTTCAGAAACGTCACTTTTGAAGTGTTCTCTTGTACTTTTAAGCCAATCAGATACCCTACGGGCTCGGAAAGTGCAACGAAACCATCAAATTTTAGCTAGAAACTGTATTTTTGTGGATTTTTATTGAATTTGAACTATATTTCAACGTTTTTTGATGGTTCTGAGCCACCAAACACACTTAAAGCATGCAGAATCGACTCAGAATAGGAAAAGGAGACGTTTAGGTCAATTTTATGCATTCTGGCGTTCGTAGATACAAGAAAACTGTTAAAATTCTTCAGAAACGTCACTTTTGAAGTGTTTTCTTGTACTTTTAAGCCAATCAGATACCCTACGGGCTCGGAAAGTGCAACGAAACCATCAAATTTTAGCTAGAAACTGTATTTTTGTCGATTTTTATTGAATTTGAACTATATTTCAACGTTTTTTGATGGTTCTGAGCCACCAAACACACTTAAAGCATGCAGAATCGACTCAGAATAGGAAAAGGAGACGTTTAGGTCAATTTTATGCATTCTGGCGTTCGTAGATACAAGAAAACTGTTAAAATTCTTCAGAAACGTCACTTTTGAAGTGTTTTCTTGTACTTTTAAGCCAATCAGATACCCTACGGGCTCGGAAAGTGCAACGAAACCATCAAATTTTAGCTAGAAACTGTATTTTTGTCGATTTTTATTGAATTTGAACTATATTTCAACGTTTTTTGATGGTTCTGAGCCACCAAACACACTTAAAGCATGCAGAATCGACTCAGAATAGGAAAAGGAGACGTTTAGGTCAATTTTATGCATTCTGGCGTTCGTAGATACAAGAAAACTGTTAAAATTCTTCAGAAACGTCACTTTTGAAGTGTTTTCTTGTACTTTTAAGCCAATCAGATACCCTACGGGCTCGGAAAGTGCAACGAAACCATCAAATTTTAGCTAGAAACTGTATTTTTGTCGATTTTTATTGAATTTGAACTATATTTCAATGTTTTTTGATGGTTCTGAGCCACCAAACACCCTTAAAGCATGCAGAATCGACTCAGAATAGGAAAAGGAGACGTTTAGGTCAATTTTATGCATTCTGGCGTTCGTAGATACAAGAAAACTGTTAAAATTCTTCAGAAACGTCACTTTTGAAGTGTTTTCTTGTACTTTTAAGCCAATCAGATACCCTACGGGCTCGGAAAGTGCAAAGAAACCATCAAATTTTAGCTAGAAACTGTATCTTTGTCGATTTTTATTGAATTTGAACTATATTTCAACGTTTTTTGATGGTTCTGAGCCACCAAACACACTTAAAGCATGCAGAATCGACTCAGAATAGGAAAAGGAGACGTTTAGGTCAATTTTATGCATTCTGGCGTTCGTAGATACAAGAAAACTGTTAAAATTCTTCAGAAACGTCACTTTTGAAGTGTTTTCTTGTACTTTTAATCCAATGAGATACCCTACGGGCTCGGAAAGTGCAACGAAACCATCAAATTTTAGCTAGAAACTGTATTTTTGTCGATTTTTATTGAATTTGAACTATATTTCAACGTTTTTTGATGGTTCTGAGCCACCAAACACACTTAAAGCATGCAGAATCGACTCAGAATAGGAAAAGGAGACGTTTAGGTCAATTTTATGCATTCTGGCGTTCGTAGATACAAGAAAACTGTTAAAATTCTTCAGAAACGTCACTTTTGAAGTGTTTTCTTGTACTTTTAAGCCAATCAGATACCCTACGGGCTCGGAAAGTGCAACGAAACCATCAAATTTTAGCTAGAAACTGTATTTTTGTCGATTTTTATTGAATTTGAACTATATTTCAACGTTGTTTGGTGGTTCTGAGCCACCAAACACACTTAAAGCATGCAGAATCGAGTCAGAATAGGAAAAGGAGACGTTTAGGTCAATTTTATGCATTCTGGCGTTCGTAGATACAAGAAAACTGTTAAAATTCTTCAGAAACGTCACTTTTGAAGTGTTTTCTTGTACTTTTAAGCCAATCAGATACCCAACGGGCTCGGAAAGTGCAACGAAACCATCAAATTTTAGCTAGAAACTGTATTTTTGTCGATTTTTATTGAATTTGAACTATATTTCAACGTTTTTTGATGGTTCTGAGCCACCAAACACACTTAAAGCATGCAGAATCGACTCAGAATAGGAAAAGGAGACGTTTAGGTCAATTTTATGCATTCTGGCGTTCGTAGATACAAGAAAACTGTTAAAATTCTTCAGAAACGTCACTTTTGAAGTGTTTTCTTGTACTTTTAAGCCAATCAGATACCCTACGGGCTCGGAAA
>NW_026973234.1:0-32526 GCF_036711695.1 Zophobas morio | reverse complement strand
AAGTGTTTTCTTGTACTTTTAAGCCACTCAGATACCCTACGGGCTCGGAAAGTGCAACGAAACCATCAAATTTTAGCTAGAAACTGTATTTTTGTCGATTTTTATTGAATTTGAACTATATTTCAACGTTTTTTGATGGTTCTGAGCCACCAAACACACTTAAAGCATGCAGAATCGACTCAGAATAGGAAAAGGAGACGTTTAGGTCAATTTTATGCATTCTGGCGTTCGTAGATACAAGAAAACTGTTAAAATTCTTCAGAAACGTCACTTTTGAAGTGTTTTCTTGTACTTTTAAGCCACTCAGATACCCTACGGGCTCGGAAAGTGCAACGAAACCATCAAATTTTAGCTAGAAACTGTATTTTTGTCGATTTTTATTGAATTTGAACTATATTTCAATGTTTTTTGATGGTTCTGAGCCACCAAACACACTTAAAGCATGCAGAATCGACTCAGAATAGGAAAAGGAGACGTTTAGGTCAATTTTATGCATTCTGGCGTTCGTAGATACAAGAAAACTGTTAAAATTCTTCAGAAACGTCACTTTTGAAGTGTTTTCTTGTACTTTTAAGCCACTCAGATACCCTACGGGCTCGGAAAGTGCAACGAAACCATCAAATTTTAGCTAGAAACTGTATTTTTGTCGATTTTTATTGAATTTGAACTATATTTCAACGTTTATTGATGGTTCTGAGCCACCAAACACACTTAAAGCATGCAGAATCGACTCAGAATAGGAAAAGGAGACGTTTAGGTCAATTTTATGCATTCTGGCGTTCGTAGATACAAGAAAACTGTTAAAATTCTTCAGAAACGTCACTTTTGAAGTGTTTTCTTGTACTTTTAAGCCACTCAGATACCCTACGGGCTCGGAAAGTGCAACGAAACCATCAAATTTTAGCTAGAAACTGTATTTTTGTCGATTTTTATTAAATTTGAACTATATTTCAACGTTTTTTGATGGTTCTGAGCCACCAAACACACTTAAAGCATGCAGAATCGACTCAGAATAGGAAAAGGAGACGTTTAGGTCAATTTTATGCATTCTGGCGTTCGTAGATACAAGAAAACTGTTAAAATTCTTCAGAAACGTCACTTTTGAAGTGTTTTCTTGTACTTTTAAGCCACTCAGATACCCTACGGGCTCGGAAAGTGCAACGAAACCATCAAATTTTAGCTAGAAACTGTTTTTTGTCGATTTTTATTGAATTTGAACTATATTTCAACGTTTTTTGATGGTTCTGAGCCACCAAACACACTTAAAGCATGCAGAATCGTCTCAGAATAGGAAAAGGAGACGTTTAGGTCAATTTTATGCATTCTGGCGTTCGTAGATACAAGAAAACTGTTAAAATTCTTCAGAAACGTCACTTTTGAAGTGTTTTCTTGTACTTTTAAGCCACTCAGATACCCTACGGGCTCGGAAAGTGCAACGAAACCATCAAATTTTAGCTAGAAACTGTATTTTTGTCGATTTTTATTGAATTTGAACTATATTTCAACGTTTTTTGATGGTTCTGAGCCACCAAACACACTTAAAGCATGCAGAATCGACTCAGAATAGGAAAAGGAGACGTTTAGGTCAATTTTATGCATTCTGGCGTTCGTAGATACAAGAAAACTGTTAAAATTCTTCAGAAACGTCACTTTTGAAGTGTTTTCTTGTACTTTTAAGCCACTCAGATACCCTACGGGCTCGGAAAGTGCAACGAAACCATCAAATTTTAGCTAGAAACTGTATTTTTGTCGATTTTTATTGAATTTGAACTATATTTCAACGTTTTTTGATGGTTCTGAGCCACCAAACACACTTAAAGCATGCAGAATCGACTCAGAATAGGAAAAGGAGACGTTTAGGTCAATTTTATGCATTCTGGCGTTCGTAGATACAAGAAAACTGTTAAAATTCTTCAGAAACGTCACTTTTGAAGTGTTTTCTTGTACTTTTAAGCCACTCAGATACCCTACGGGCTCGGAAAGTGCAACGAAACCATCAAATTTTAGCTAGAAACTGTATTTTTGTCGATTTTTATTGAATTTGAACTATATTTCAACGTTTTTTGATGGTTCTGAGCCACCAAACACACTTAAAGCATGCAGAATCGGCTCAGAATAGGAAAAGGAGACGTTTAGGTCAATTTTATGCATTCTGGCGTTCGTAGATACAAGAAAACTGTTAAAATTCTTCAGAAACGTCATTTTTGAAGTGTTTTCTTGTACTTTTAAGCCACGCAGATACCCTACGGGCTCGGAAAGTGCAACGAAACCATCAAATTTTAGCTAGAAACTGTATTTTTGTCGATTTTTATTGAATTTGAACTATATTTCAACGTTTTTTGATGGTTCTGAGCCACCAAACACACTTAAAGCATGCAGAATCGACTCAGAATAGGAAAAGGAGACGTTTAGGTCAATTTTATGCATTCTGGCGTTCGTAGATACAAGAAAACTGTTAAAATTCTTCAGAAACGTCACTTTTGAAGTGTTTTCTTGTACTTTTAAGCCACTCAGATACCCTACGGGCTCGGAAAGTGCAACGAAACCATCAAATTTTAGCTAGAAACTGAATTTTTGTCGATTTTTATTGAATTTGAACTATATTTCAACGTTTTTTGATGGTTCTGAGCCACCAAACACACTTAAAGCATGCAGAATCGACTCAGAATAGGAAAAGGAGACGTTTAGGTCAATTTTATGCATTCTGTCGTTCGTAGATACAAGAAAACTGTTAAAATTCTTCAGAAACGTCACTTTTGAAGAGTTTTCTTGTACTTTTAAGCCACTCAGATACCCTACGGCTCGGAAAGTGCAACGAAACCATCAAATTTTAGCTAGAAACTGTATTTTTGTCGATTTTTATTGAATTTGAACTATATTTCAACGTTTTTTGATGGTTCTGAGCCACCAAACACACTTAAAGCATGCAGAATCGACTCAGAATAGGAAAAGGAGACGTTTAGGTCAATTTTATGCATTCTGGCGTTCGTAGATACAAGAAAACTGTTAAAATTCTTCAGAAACGTCACTTTTGAAGTGTTTTCTTGTACTTTTAAGCCACTCAGATACCCTACGGGCTCGGAAAGTGCAACGAAACCATCAAATTTTAGCTAGAAACTGTATTTTTGTCGATTTTTATTGAATTTGAACTATATTTCAATGTTTTTTGATGGTTCTGAGCCACCAAACACACTTAAAGCATGCAGAATCGACTCAGAATAGGAAAAGGAGACGTTTAGGTCAATTTTATGCATTCTGGCGTTCGTAGATACAAGAAAACTGTTAAAATTCTTCAGAAACGTCACTTTTGAAGTGTTTTCTTGTACTTTTAAGCCACTCAGATACCCGACGGGCTCGGAAAGTGCAACGAAACCATCAAATTTTAGCTAGAAACTGTATTTTTGTCGATTTTTATTGAATTTGAACTATATTTCAACGTTTTTTGATGGTTCTGAGCCACCAAACACACTTAAAGCATGCAGAATCGACTCAGAATAGGAAAAGGAGACGTTTAGGTCAATTTTATGCATTCTGGCGTTCGTAGATACAAGAAAACTGTTAAAATTCTTCAGAAACGTCACTTTTGAAGTGTTTTCTTGTACTTTTAAGCCACTCAGATACCCTATGGGCTCGGAAAGTGCAACGAAACCATCAAATTTTAGCTAGAAACTGTATTTTTGTCGATTTTTATTGAATTTGAACTATATTTCAACGTTTTTTGATGGTTCTGAGCCACCAAACACACTTAAAGCATGCAGAATCGACTCAGAATAGGAAAAGGAGACGTTTAGGTCAATTTTATGCATTCTGGCGTTCGTAGATACAAGAAAACTGTTAAAATTCTTCAGAAACGTCACTTTTGAAGTGTTTTCTTGTACTTTTAAGCCACTCAGATACCCTACGGGCTCGGAAAGTGCAACGAAACCATCAAATTTTAGCTAGAAACTGTATTTTTGTCGATTTTTATTGAATTTGAACTATATTTCAACGTTTTTTGATGGTTCTGAGCCACCAAACACACTTAAAGCATGCAGAATCGACTCAGAATAGGAAAAGGAGACATTTAGGTCAATTTTATGCATTCTGGCGTTCGTAGATACAAGAAAACTGTTAAAATTCTTCAGAAACGTCACTTTTGAAGTGTTTTCTAGTACTTTTAAGCCACTCAGATACCCAACGGGCTCGGAAAGTGCAACGAAACCATCAAATTTTAGCTAGAAACTGTATTTTTGACGATTTTTATTGAATTTGAACTATATTTCAACGTTTTTTGATGGTTCTGAGCCACCAAACACACTTAAAGCATGCAGAATCGACTCAGAATAGGAAAAGGAGACGTTTAGGTCAATTTTATGCATTCTGGCGTTCGTAGATACAAGAAAACTGTTAAAATTCTTCAGAAACGTCACTTTTGAAGTGTTTTCTTGTACTTTTAAGCCACTCAGATACCCTACGGGCTCGGAAAGTGCAACGAAACCATCAAATTTTAGCTAGAAACTGTATTTTTGTCGATTTTTATTGAATTTGAACTATATTTCAACGTTTTTTGATGGTTATGAGCCACCAAACACACTTAAAGCATGCAGTATCGACTCAGAATAGGAAAAGGAGACGTTTAGGTCAATTTTATGCATTCTGGCGTTCGTAGATACAAGAAAACTGTTAAAATTCTTCAGAAACGTCACTTTTGAAGTGGTTTCTTGTACTTTTAAGCCACTCAGATACCCTACGGGCTCGGAAAGTGCAACGAAACCATCAAATTTTAGCTAGAAACTGTATTTTTGTCGATTTTTATTGAATTTGAACTATATTTCAACGTTTTTTGATGGTTCTGAGCCACCAAACACACTTAAAGCATGCAGAATCGACTCAGAATAGGAAAAGGAGACGTTTAGGTCAATTTTATGCATTCTGGCGTTCGTAGATACAAGAAAACTGTTAAAATTCTTCAGAAACGTCACTTTTGAAGTGTTTTCTTGTACTTTTAAGCCACTCAGATACCCTACGGGCTCGGAAAGTGCAACGAAACCATCAAATTTTAGCTAGAAACTGTATTTTTGTCGATTTTTATTGAATTTGAACTATATTTCAACGTTTTTTGATGGTTCTGAGCCACCAAACACACTTAAAGCATGCAGAATCGACTCAGAATAGGAAAAGGAGACGTTTAGGTCAATTTTATGCATTCTGGCGTTCGTAGATACAAGAAAACTGTTAAAATTCTTCAGAAACGTCACTTTTGAAGTGTTTTCTTGTACTTTTAAGCCACTCAGATACCCTACGGGCTCGGAAAGAGCAACGAAACCATCAAATTTTAGCTAGAAACTGTATTTTTGTCGATTTTTATTGAATTTGAACTATATTTCAACGTTTTTTGATGGTTCTGAGCCACCAAACACACTTAAAGCATGCAGAATCGACTCAGACTAGGAAAAGGAGACGTTTAGGTCAATTTTATGCATTCTGGCGTTCGTAAATACAAGAAAACTGTTAAAATTCTTCAGAAACGTCACTTTTGAAGTGTTTTCTTGTACTTTTAAGCCACTCAGATACCCTACGGGCTCGGAAAGTGCAACGAAACCATCAAATTTAGGCTAGAAACTGTATTTTTGTCGATTTTTATTGAATTTGAACTATATTTCAACGTTTTTTGATGGTTCTGAGCCACCAAACACACTTAAAGCATGCAGAATCGACTCAGAATAGGAAAAGGAGACGTTTAGGCCAATTTTATGCATTCTGGCGTTCGTAGATACAAGAAAACTGTTAAAATTCTTCAGAAACGTCACTTTTGAAGTGTTTTCTTGTACTTTTAAGCCACTCAGATACCCTACGGGCTCGGAAAGTGCAACGAAACCATCAAATTTTAGCTAGAAACTGTATTTTTGTCGATTTTTATTGAATTTGAACTATATTTCAACGTTTTTTGATGGTTCTGAGCCACCAAACACACTTAAAGCATGCAGAATCGACTCAGAATAGGAAAAGGAGACGTTTAGGTCAATTTTATGCATTCTGGCGTTCGTAGATACAAGAAAACTGTTAAAATTCTTCAGAAACGTCACTTTTGAAGTGGTTTCTTGTACTTTTAAGCCACTCAGATACCCTACGGGCTCGGAAAGTGCAACGAAACCATCAAATTTTAGCTAGAAACTGTATTTTTGTCGATTTTTATTGAATTTGAACTATATTTCAACGTTTTTTGATGGTTCTGAGCCACCAAACACACTTAAAGCATGCAGAATCGACTCAGAATAGGAAAAGGAGACGTTTAGGTCAATTTTATGCATTCTGGCGTTCGTAGATACAAGAAAACTGTTAAAATTCTTCAGAAACGTCACTTTTGAAGTGTTTTCTTGTACTTTTAAGCCACTCAGATACCCTACGGTCTCGGAAAGTGCAACGAAACCATCAAATTTTAGCTAGAACATGTATTTTTGTCGATTTTTATTGAATTTGAACTATATTTCAACGTTTTTTGATGGTTCTGAGCCACCAAACACACTTAAAGCATGCAGAATCGACTCAGAATAGGAAAAGGAGACGTTTAGGTCAATTTTATGCATTCTGGCGTTCGTAGATACAAGAAAACTGTTAAAATTCTTCAGAAACGTCACTTCTGAAGTGTTTTCTAGTACTTTTAAGCCACTCAGATACACTACGGGCTCGGAAAGTGCAACGAAACCATCAAATTTTAGGTAGAAACTGTATTTTTGTCGATTTTTATTGAATTTGAACTATATTTCAACGTTTTTTGATGGTTCTGAGCCACCAAACACACTTAAAGCATGCAGAATCGACTCAGAATAGGAAAAGGAGACGTTTAGGTCAATTTTATGCATTCTGGCGTTCGTAGATACAAGAAAACTGTTAAAATTCTTCAGAAACGTCACTTTTGAAGTGTTTTCTTGTACTTTTAAGCCACTCAGATACCCTACGGGCTCGGAAAGTGCAACGAAACCATCAAATTTTAGCTAGAAACTGTATTTTTGTCGATTTTTATTGAATTTGAACTATATTTCAACGTTTTTTGATGGTTCTGAGCCACCAAACACACTTAAAGCATGCAGAATCGACTCAGAATAGGAAAAGGAGACGTTTAGGTCAATTTTATGCATTCTGGCGTTCGTAGATATAAGAAAACTGTTAAAATTCTTCAGAAACGTCACTTTTGAAGTGGTTTCTTGTACTTTTAAGCCACTCAGATACCCTACGGGCTCGGAAAGTGCAACGAAACCATCAAATTTTAGCTAGAAACTGTCTTTTTGTCGATTTTTATTGAATTTGAACTATATTTCAACGTTTTTTGATGGTTCTGAGCCACCAAACACACTTAAAGCATGCAGAATCGACTCAGAATAGGAAAAGGAGACGTTTAGGTCAATTTTATGCATTCTGGCGTTCGTAGATACAAGAAAACTGTTAAAATTCTTCAGAAACGTCACTTTTGAAGTGTTTTCTTGTACTTTTAAGCCACTCAGATACCCTACGGGCTCGGAAAGTGCAACGAAACCATCAAATTTTAGCTAGAAACTGTATTTTTGTCGATTTTTATTGAATTTGAACTATATTTCAACGTTTTTTGATGGTTCTGAGCCACCAAACACACTTAAAGCATGCAGAATCGACTCAGAATAGGAAAAGGAGACGTTTAGGTCAATTTTATGCATTCTGGCGTTCGTAGATACAAGAAAACTGTTAAAATTCTTCAGAAACGTCACTTTTGAAGTGTTTTCTTGTACTTTTAAGCCACTCAGATACCCTACGGGCTCGGAAAGTGCAACGAAACCATCAAATTTTAGCTAGAAACTGTATTTTTGTCGATTTTTATTGAATTTGAACTATATTTCAACGTTTTTTGATGGTTCTGAGCCACCAAACACACTTAAAGCATGCAGAATCGACTCAGACTAGGAAAAGGAGACGTTTAGGTCAATTTTATGCATTCTGGCGTTCGTAAATACAAGAAAACTGTTAAAATTCTTCAGAAACGTCACTTTTGAAGTGTTTTCTTGTACTTTTAAGCCACTCAGATACCCTACGGGCTCGGAAAGTGCAACGAAACCATCAAATTTAGGCTAGAAACTGTATTTTTGTCGATTTTTATTGAATTTGAACTATATTTCAACGTTTTTTGATGGTTCTGAGCCACCAAACACACTTAAAGCATGCAGAATCGACTCAGAATAGGAAAAGGAGACGTTTAGGCCAATTTTATGCATTCTGGCGTTCGTAGATACAAGAAAACTGTTAAAATTCTTCAGAAACGTCAGTTTTGAAGTGTTTTCTTGTACTTTTAAGCCACTCAGATACGCTACGGGCTCGGAAAGTGCAACGAAACCATCAAATTTTAGCTAGAAACTGTATTTTTGTCGATTTTTATTGAATTTGAACTATATTTCAACGTTTTTTGATGGTTCTGAGCCACCAAACACACATAAAGCATGCAGAATCGACTCAGAATAGGAAAAGGAGACGTTTAGGTCAATTTTATGCATTCTGGCGTTCGTAGATACAAGAAAACTGTTAAAATTCTTCAGAAACGTCACTTTTGAAGTGGTTTCTTGTACTTTTAAGCCACTCAGATACCCTACGGGCTCGGAAAGTGCAACGAAACCATCAAATTTTAGCTAGAAACTGTATTTTTGTCGATTTTTATTGAATTTGAACTATATTTCAACGTTTTTTGATGGTTCTGAGCCACCAAACACACTTAAAGCATGCAGAATCGACTCAGAATAGGAAAAGGAGACGTTTAGGTCAATTTTATGCATTCTGGCGTTCGTAGATACAAGAAAACTGTTAAAATTCTTCAGAAACGTCACTTTTGAAGTGTTTTCTTGTACCTTTAAGCCACTCAGATACCCTACGGGCTCGGAAAGTGCAACGAAACCATCAAATTTTAGCTAGAAACTGTATTTTTGTCGATTTTTATTGAATTTGAACTATATTTCAACGTTTTTTGATGGTTCTGAGCCACCAAACACACTTAAAGCATGCAGAATCGACTCAGAATAGGAAAAGGAGACGTTTAGGTCAATTTTATGCATTCTGGCGTTCGTAGATACAAGAAAACTGTTAAAATTCTTCAGAAACGTCACTTTTGAAGTGTTTTCTTGTACTTTTAAGCCACTCGGATACCCTACGGGCTCGGAAAGTGCAACGAAACCATCAAATTTTAGCTGGAAACTGTATTTTTGTCGATTTTTATTGAATTTGAACTATATTTCAACGTTTTTTGATGGTTCTGAGCCACCAAACACACTTAAAACTGTTAAAATTCTTCAGAAACGTCACTTTTGAAGTGTTTTCTTGTACTTTTAAGCCACTCAGATACCCTACGGGCTCGGAAAGTGCAACGAAACCATCAAATTTTAGCTAGAAACTGTATTTTTGTCGATTTTTATTGAATTTGAACTATATTTCAACGTTTTTTGATGGTTCTTTCTTGTATCTACGAACGCCAGAATGCATTAAATTGACCTAAACGTCTCCTTTTCCTATTCTGAGTCGATTCTGCATGCTTTAAGTGTGTTTGGTGGCTCAGGACCATCAAAAAACGTTGAAATATAGTTCAAATTCAATAAAAATCGACAAAAATACAGTTTCTAGCTAAAATTTGATGGTTTCGTTGCACTTTCCGAGCCCGTAGGGAATCTGAGTGGCTTAAAAGTACAAGAAAACACTTCAAAAGTGACGTTTCTGAAGAATTTTAACAGTTTTCTTGTATCTACGAACGCCAGAATGCATAAAATTGACCTAAACGTCTCCTTTTCCTATTCTGAGTCGATTCTGCATGCTTTAAGTGTGTTTGGTGGCTCAGAACCATCAAAAAACGTTGAAATATAGTTCAAATTCAATAAAAATCGACAAAAATACAGTTTCTAGCTAAAATTTGATGGTTTCGTTGCACTTTCCGAGCCCGTAGGGTATCTGAGTGGCTTAAAAGTACAAGAAAACACTTCAAAAGTGACGTTTCTGAAGAATTTTAACAGTTTTCTTGTATCTACGAACGCCAGAATGCATAAAATTGACCTAAACGTCTCCTTTTCCTATTCTGAGTCGATTCTGCATGCTTTAAGTGTGTTTGGTGGCTCAGAACCATCAAAAAACGTTGAAATATAGTTCAAATTCAATAAAAATCGACAAAAATACAGTTTCTAGCTAAAATTTGATGGTTTCGTTGCACTTTCCGAGCCCGTAGGGTATCTGAGTGGCTTAAAAGTACAAGAAAACACTTCAAAAGTGACGTTTCTGAAGAATTTTAACAGTTTTCTTGTATCTACGAACGCCAGAATGCATAAAATTGACCTAAACGTCTCCTTTTCCTATTCTGAGTCGATTCTGCATGCTTTAAGTGTGTTTGGTGGCTCAGAACCATCAAAAAACGTTGAAATATACACTGCGTTTCATATAAAATGCACCACCTAGAAGGAGTAGGCGTAGAATGTAGAAATTTGGTGGAGAAGACTGTTGCATATAGACAAACAATTGATTAAAATTTGAAAGAAAAACTACTACTTGTTTAGATAATATACCGAGTGTTATTCGATTTTTATTAATTTTTTGATTATGTTTTAAAGATACTTGAGTAAGATTCTTTTGCAATTTTACTTGACATTTGTCATTATTGTGCTTGCAAAAATGCTACGAGTTCACACACGAGGTAATTTTCAACAGATAACACCTATTGAAAGAGGGCGAATGATTGGGATGCATGAGGCTAGTTTACCATTTCGGGAAATCACCAGAAGACTCGGCCCAACGGATTCTACGATATTAAGAACAAGTCGAGAATGGAACAACGAAGAGCTACAAATGCGTCGCAGGGGTACCGACCGTTTCAGAGTCACCCAAGAACGCGAAGATCATTTGCTAAGAAGAAGTGTTATTCAGTACCCTTGGTAACCATAACGATCAGTCGGGATGGACTGGATGACAGCAATTGGGCACAGAATCCGAGGAGTACCATCTACCGCCAAATTCGTTCCTTTGGCTTGAGATCTTATCGTCCAAACTGCAAACTTCCCTTACCACAAGAACACAAAACTACCAGGCTTCACTGGTACCAAGACAGGCAGCAATGGCTGTAATAGTGGAATGTCATAATGTTTAGGAACAAGTCTAGGTCTTGTTTGTGGCACTCTGATGGACGCATACGTGTTCGAAGGCCTTGAGGTCAAAGGTAAAATCTGGAATTTGTACAGAGATGTCATATCGCTCTAACACCTGGAGTAATGATATGGGATGGTATACACATCTGTTGAAGTACTCCCTTAGTGTTCATTCCAGGCACGCTAAATGCCCGGCATTACATCGTTAACGTGTTAAATCAATTTCTTTTTCCTTATCTCTCGAACCGTCGAAGAACATCTTTTGAACAAGATAATGCGTGGCCTCATGTGGCCATATTAACTTAAAGAGTGTTTGACGAAAATAACGTCAACTTCTTACCCTGGCGTGCCCTATCACCAGATTTATCAACAATCGAAAATGTTTAGGATTTAATGCATAGAAGGCTGCGCAATTTACCACATCCTCCAAAGAC
This sequence comes from Zophobas morio, assembly GCF_036711695.1. Taxonomy (NCBI): domain Eukaryota; kingdom Metazoa; phylum Arthropoda; class Insecta; order Coleoptera; family Tenebrionidae; genus Zophobas; species Zophobas morio. The sequence continues at coordinate 20,978 of NW_026973234.1, read as the reverse complement.
TTTGGAAGAATGTCTACAACAAATTCAAAATGCCTGGAATGAGATACCCCAGCAGGCAATAGATCATCTCATTTTAAGCATGCCTAGAAGAATACAGTCTTGTATTCGTGCACGTGGAATTTTAACACATTATTAACATTTCTTGTGTTAGACATTTTATTTTTTCTTTGAAATTTTAATCAAATGTTTGTCTACGTGCAATAGTCTTCTCCACCAAATTTCAACATTCTACGCCTACTCCTTCTAGGTGGTGCATTTTATTTGAAACGCAGTGTAGTTCAAATTCAATAAAAATCGACAAAAATACAGTTTCTAGCTAAAATTTGATGGTTTCGTTGCACTTTCCGAGCCCGTAGGGTATCTGAGTGGCTTAAAAGTACAAGAAAACACTTCAAAAGTGACGTTTCTGAAGAATTTTAACAGTTTTCTTGTATCTACGAACGCCAGAATGCATAAAATTGACCTAAACGTCTCCTTTTCCTATTCTGAGTCGATTCTGCATGCTTTAAGTGTGTTTGGTGGCTCAGAACCATCAAAAAACGTTGAAATATAGTTCAAATTCAATAAAAATCGACAAAAATACAGTTTCTAGCTAAAATTTGATGGTTTCGTTGCACTTTCCGAGCCCGTTGGGTATCTGAGTGGCTTAAAAGTACAAGAAAACACTTCAAAAGTGACGTTTCTGAAGAATTTTAACAGTTTTCTTGTATCTACGAACGCCAGAATGCATAAAATTGACCTAAACGTCTCCTTTTCCTATTCTGAGTCGATTCTGCATGCTTTAAGTGTGTTTGGTGGCTCAGAACCATCAAAAAACGTTGAAATATAGTTCAAATTCAATAAAAATCGACAAAAATACAGTTTCTAGCTAAAATTTGATGGTTTCGTTGCACTTTCTGAGCCCGTAGGGTATCTGAGTGGCTTAAAAGTACAAGAAAACACTTCAAAAGTGACGTTTCTGAAGAATTTTAACAGTTTTCTTGTATCTACGAACGCCAGAATGCATAAAATTGACCTAAACGTCTCCTTTTCCTATTCTGAGTCGATTCTGCATGCTTTAAGTGTGTTTGGTGGCTCAGAACCATCAAAAAACGTTGAAATATAGTTCAAATTCAATAAAAATCGACAAAAATACAGTTTCTAGCTAAAATTTGATGGTTTCGTTGCACTTTCCGAGCCCGTAGGGTATCTGAGTGGCTTAAAAGTACAAGAAAACACTTCGAAAGTGACGTTTCTGAAGAATTTTAACAGTTTTCTTGTATCTACGAACGCCAGAATGCATAAAATTGACCTAAACGTCTCCTTTTCCTATTCTGAGTCGATTCTGCATGCTTTAAGTGTGTTTGGTGGCTCAGAACCATCAAAAAACGTTGAAATATAGTTCAAATTCAATAAAAATCGACAAAAATACAGTTTCTAGCTAAAATTTGATGGTTTCGTTGCACTTTCCGAGCCCGTAGGGTATCTGAGTGGCTTAAAAGTACAAGAAAACACTTCAAAAGTGACGTTTCTGAAGAATTTTAACAGTTTTCTTGTATCTACGAACGCCAGAATGCATAAAATTGACCTAAACGTCTCCTTTTCCTATTCTGAGTCGATTCTGCATGCTTTAAGTGTGTTTGGTGGCTCAGAACCATCAAAAAACGTTGAAATATAGTTCAAATTCAATAAAAATCGACAAAAATACAGTTTCTAGCTAAAATTTGATGGTTTCGTTGCACTTTCCGAGCCCGTAGGGTATCTGAGTGGCTTAAAAGTACAAGAAAACACTTCAAAAGTGACGTTTCTGAAGAATTTTAACAGTTTTCTTGTATCTACGAACGCCAGAATGCATAAAATTGACCTAAACGTCTCCTTTTCCTATTCTGAGTCGATTCTGCATGCTTTAAGTGTGTTTGGTGGCTCAGAACCATAAAAAAACGTTGAAATATAGTTCAAATTCAATAAAAATCGACAAAAATACAGTTTCTAGTTAAAATTTGATGGTTTCGTTGCACTTTCCGAGCCCGTTGGGTATCTGAGTGGCTTAAAAGTACAAGAAAACACTTCGAAAGTGATGTTTCTGAAGAATTTTAACAGTTTTCTTGTATCTACGAACGCCAGAATGCATAAAATTGACCTAAACGTCTCCTTTTCCTATTCTGAGTCGATTCTGCATGCTTTAAGTGTGTTTGGTGGCTCAGAACCATCAAAAAACGTTGAAATATAGTTCAAATTCAATAAAAATCGACAAAAATACAGTTTCTAGATAAAATTTGATGGTTTCGTTGCACTTTCCGAGCCCATAGGGTATCTGAGTGGCTTAAAAGTACAAGAAAACACTTCAAAAGTGACGTTTCTGAAGAATTTTAACAGTTTTCTTGTATCTACGAACGCCAGAATGCATAAAATTGACCTAAACGTCTCCTTTTCCTATTCTGAGTCGATTCTGCATGCTTTAAGTGTGTTTGGTGGCTCAGAACCATCAAAAAACGTTGAAATATAGTTCAAATTCAATAAAAATCGACAAAAATACAGTTTCTTGCTAAAATTTGATGGTTTCGTTGCACTTTCCGAGCCCGTTGGGTATCTGAGTGGCTTAAAAGTACAAGAAAACACTTCAAAAGTGACGTTTCTGAAGAATTTTAACAGTTTTCTTGTATCTACGAACGCCAGAATGCATAAAATTGACCTAAACGTCTCCTTTTCCTATTCTGAGTCGATTCTGCATGCTTTAAGTGTGTTTGGTGGCTCAGAACCATCAAAAAACGTTGAAATATAGTTCAAATTCAATAAAAATCGACAAAAATACAGTTTCTAGTTAAAATTTGATGGTTTCGTTGCACTTTCCGAGCCCGTAGGGTATCTGAGTGGCTTAAAAGTACAAGAAAACACTTCAAAAGTGACGTTTCTGAAGAATTTTAACAGTTTTTTTGTATCCACGAACGCCAGAATGCATAAAATTGACCTAAACGTCTCCTTTTCCTATTCTGAGTCGATTCTGCATGCTTTAAGTGTGTTTGGTGGCTCAGAACCATCAAAAAACGTTGAAATATAGTTCAAATTCAATAAAAATCGACAAAAATACAGTTTCTAGCTAAAATTTGATGGTTTCGTTGCACTTTCCGAGCCCGTAGGGTATCTGAGTGGTTTAAAAGTACAAGAAAACACTTCAAAAGTGACGCTTCTGAAGAATTTTAACAGTTTTCTTGTATCTACGAACGCCAGAATGCATAAAATTGACCTAAACGTCTCCTTTTCCTATTCTGAGTCGATTCTGCATGCTTTAAGTGTGTTTGGTGGCTCAGAACCATCAAAAAACGTTGAAATATAGTTCAAATTCAATAAAAATCGACAAAAATACAGTTTCTAGTTAAAATTTGATGGTTTCGTTGCACTTTCCGAGCCCGTAGGGTATCTGAGTGGCTTAAAAGTACAAGAAAACACTTCAAAAGTGACGTTTCTGAAGAATTTTAACAGTTTTCTTGTATCTACGAACGCCAGAATGCATAAAATTGACCTAAACGTCTCCTTTTCCTATTCTGAGTCGATTCTGCATGCTTTAAGTGTGTTTGGTGGCTCAGAACCATCAAAAAACGTTGAAATATAGTTCAAATTCAATAAAAATCGACAAAAATACAGTTTCTAGCTAAAATTTGATGGTTTCGTTGCACTTTCCGAGCCCGTAGGGTATCTGAGTGGTTTAAAAGTACAAGAAAACACTTCAAAAGTGACGCTTCTGAAGAATTTTAACAGTTTTCTTGTATCTACGAACGCCAGAATGCATAAAATTGACCTAAACGTCTCCTTTTCCTATTCTGAGTCGATTCTGCATGCTTTAAGTGTGTTTGGTGGCTCAGAACCATCAAAAAACGTTGAAATATAGTTCAAATTCAATAAAAATCGACAAAAATACAGTTTCTAGTTAAAATTTGATGGTTTCGTTGCACTTTCCGAGCCCGTAGGGTATCTGAGTGGCTTAAAAGTACAAGAAAACACTTCAAAAGTGACGTTTCTGAAGAATTTTAACAGTTTTCTTGTATCTACGAACGCCAGAATGCATAAAATTGACCTAAACGTCTCCTTTTCCTATTCTGAGTCGATTCTGCATGCTTTAAGTGTATTTGGTGGCTCAGAACCATCAAAAAACGTTGAAATATAGTTCAAATTCAATAAAAATCGACAAAAATACAGTTTCTAGTTAAAATTTGATGGTTTCGTTGCACTTTCCGAGCCCGTAGGGTATCTGAGTGGCTTAAAAGTACAAGAAAACACTTCAAAAGTGAGGTTTCTGAAGAATTTTAACAGTTTTCTTGTATCTACGAACGCCAGAATGCATAAAATTGACCTAAACGTCTCCTTTTCCTATTCTGAGTCGATTCTGCATGCTTTAAGTGTGTTTGGTGGCTCAGAACCATCAAAAAACGTTGAAATATAGTTCAAATTCAATAAAAATCGACAAAAATACAGTTTCTAGCTAAAATTTGATGGTTTCGTTGCACTTTCCGAGCCCGTAGGGCATCTGAGTGGCTTAAAAGTACAAGAAAACACTTCAAAAGTGACGTTTCTGAAGAATTTTAACAGTTTTCTTGTATCTACGAACGCCAGAATGCATAAAATTGACCTAAACGTCTCCTTTTCCTATTCTGAGTCGATTCTGCATGCTTTAACCCTCGGATGCCCAAGCCTGGGTCAAATTTGACCCACGAACCACTTTTTTGCGATTCTTTTCTTCAATCTCTTAAATTTTTTCTCCTGGATTTTATTTTTTGCCTGTTTTGGTGTTGTCAACAATATGTGAATATTTTCCGCCACTTAATTTTAGTTACATGATAGTTATCACATATTTGTTGCAGTGGGTCAATTTTGACCGACTTTGGGTCTTCAACTTATAGATGTTTTAACAAGCTGTTAAATGAGTAGGCATGTAATAGATAAACAAAAAGATGGCCTTTTGTTTAGTTTATGAATTTCCTAAACCTTGCGGCCATTAATGCATACATTATATATATAAAATGTAAAATTCAGTTTACAGACCAAGTGTTTCTTGAAGAAGACGATAATTTCTCAAAGAGCTCGGTCTTCAGCTAGTGCAGCCTCCCATTCAGAGACGGGTGGATAATGGATTTAATTGTGTTCCTCGAGGTTTATATATGGTAATTGGCACTGTAGTTGATACCAAAATAGTTAAAAGGGTAGGGAATCCAGAAACGAAGAAAGAGAAAAATGTGGGCTTTATGTCCGTAATGTTAACAAATATTCTGACAAATACCGACAATGCGGCATTTTTTGTTGCAAGACACAAGTAACAATAGATGTGTTAAAAATCTACCAAAACTCTACACAATAAAACTATCGAATTTTAAGTGTTTAATTGGTGTGTTGTCTTAAATCCTAACTGTTGTTTTTTATAAACAAATATTTCTTTATTGATATTAATGACAAAAACTTTTGTTTTGTTACCTTTTTTTCATTAATACACAATAAATAGGCAATTGGAACTTGAAATAATAAAATCTAAAGCAAAATTAGGGTGGGTCAAATTTGACCCAGCTTGGGTGTCTATGTAAAAAAGAATAGCTTGGGCATCCGAGGGTTAAGTGTGTTTGGTGGCTCAGAACCATCAAAAAACGTTGAAATATAGTTCAAATTCAATAAAAATCGACAAAAATACAGTTTCTAGTTAAAATTTGATGGTTTCGTTGCACTTTCCGAGCCCGTAGGTTATCTGAGTGGCTTAAAAGTACAAGAAAACACTTCAAAAGTGACGTTTCTGAAGAATTTTAACAGTTTTCTTGTATCTACGAACGCCAGAATGCATAAAATTGACCTAAACGTCTCCTTTTCCTATTCTGAGTCGATTCTGCATGCTTTAAGTGTGTTTGGTGGCTCAGAACCATCAAAAAACGTTGAAATATAGTTCAAATTCAATAAAAATCGACAAAAATACAGTTTCTAGTTAAAATTTGATGGTTTCGTTGCACTTTCCGAGCCCGTAGGGTATCTGAGTGGCTTAAAAGTACAAGAAAACACTTCAAAAGTGACGTTTCTAAAGTATTTTAACAGTTTTCTTGTATCTACGAACGCCAGAATGCATAAAATTGACCTAAACGTCTCCTTTTCCTATTCTGAGTCGATTCTGCATGCTTTAAGTGTGTTTGGTGGCTCAGAACCATCAAAAAACGTTGAAATATAGTTCAAATTCAATAAAAATCGACAAAAATACAGTTTCTAGCTAAAATTTGATGGTTTCGTTGCACTTTCCGAGCCCGTAGGGTATCTGAGTGGCTTAAAAGTACAAGAAAACACTTCAAAAGTGACGTTTCTGAAGAATTTTAACAGTTTTCTTGTATCTACGAACGCCAGAATGCATAAAATTGACCTAAACGTCTCCTTTTCCTATTCTGAGTCGATTCTGCATGCTTTAAGTGTGTTTGGTGGCTCAGAACCATCAAAAAACGTTGAAATATAGTTCAAATTCAATAAAAATCGACAAAAATACAGTTTCTAGCTAAAATTTGATGGTTTCGTTGCACTTTCCGAGCCCGTAGGGTATCTGAGTGGCTTAAAAGTACAAGAAAACATTTCAAAAGTGACGTTTCTGAAGAATTTTAACAGTTTTCTTGTATCTACGAACGCCAGAATGCATAAAATTGACCTAAACGTCTCCTTTTCCTATTCTGAGTCGATTCTGCATGCTTTAAGTGTGTTTGGTGGCTCAGAACCATAAAAAAAAGTTGAAATAAAGTTCAAATTCAATAAAAATCGACAAAAATACAGTTTCTAGTTAAAATTTGATGGTTTCGTTGCACTTTCCGAGCCCGTTGGGTATCTGAGTGGCTTAAAAGTACAAGAAAACACTTCGAAAGTGACGTTTCTGAAGAATTTTAACAGTTTTCTTGTATCTACGAACGCCAGAATGCATAAAATTGACCTAAACGTCTCCTTTTCCTATTCTGAGTCGATTCTGCATGCTTTAAGTGTGTTTGGTGGCTCAGAACCATCAAAAAACGTTGAAATATAGTTCAAATTCAATAAAAAATCGACAAAAATACAGTTTCTAGATAAAATTTGATGGTTTCGTTGCACTTTCCGAGCCCGTAGGGTATCTGAGTGGCTTAAAAGTACAAGAAAACACTTCAAAAGTGACGTTTCTGAAGAATTTTAACAGTTTTCTTGTATCTACGAACGCCAGAATGCATAAAATTGACCTAAACGTCTCCTTTTCCTATTCTGAGTCGATTCTGCATGCTTTAAGTGTGTTTGGTGGCTCAGAACCATCAAAAAACGTTGAAATATAGTTCAAATTCAATAAAAATCGACAAAAATACAGTTTCTAGCTAAAATTTGATGGTTTCGTTGCACTTTCCGAGCCCGTTGGGTATCTGAGTGGCTTAAAAGTACAAGAAAACACTTCAAAAGTGACGTTTCTGAAGAATTTTAACAGTTTTCTTGTATCTACGAACGCCAGAATGCATAAAATTGACCTAAACGTCTCCTTTTCCTATTCTGAGTCGATTCTGCATGCTTTAAGTGTGTTTGGTGGCTCAGAACCATCAAAAAACGTTGAAATATAGTTCAAATTCAATAAAAATCGACAAAAATACAGTTTCTAGCTAAAATTTGATGGTTTCGTTGCACTTTCCGAGCCCGTAGGGTATCTGAGTGGCTTAAAAGTACAAGAAAACACTTCAAAAGTGACGTTTCTGAAGAATTTTAACAGTTTTCTTGTATCTACGAACGCCAGAATGCATAAAATTGACCTAAACGTCTCCTTTTCCTATTCTGAGTCGATTCTGCATGCTTTAAGTGTGTTTGGTGGCTCAGAACCATCAAAAAACGTTGAAATATAGTTCAAATTCAATAAAAATCGACAAAAATACAGTTTCTAGCTAAAATTTGATGGTTTCGTTGCACTTTCCGAGCCCGTAGGGTATCTGAGTGGCTTAAAAGTACAAGAAAACACTTCAAAAGTGACGTTTCTGAAGAATTTTAACCGTTTTCTTGTATCTACGAACGCCAGAATGCATAAAATTGACCTAAACGTCTCCTTTTCCTATTCTGAGTCGATTCTGCATGCTTTAAGTGTGTTTGGTGGCTCAGAACCATCAAAAAACGTTGAAATATAGTTCAAATTCAATAAAAATCGACAAAAATACAGTTTCTAGCTAAAATTTGATGGTTTCGTTGCACTTTCCGAGCCCGTAGGGTATCTGAGTGGCTTAAAGGTACAAGAAAACACTTCAAAAGTGACGTTTCTGAAGAATTTTAACAGTTTTCTTGTATCTACGAACGCCAGAATGCCATAAAATTGACCTAAACGTCTCCTTTTCCTATTCTGAGTCGATTCTGCATGCTTTAAGTGTGTTTGGTGGCTCAGAACCATCAAAAAACGTTGAAATATAGTTCAAATTCAATAAAAATCGACAAAAATACAGTTTCTAGCTAAAATTTGATGGTTTCGTTGCACTTTCCGAGCCCGTAGGGTATCTGAGTGGCTTAAAAGTACAAGAAAACACTTCAAAAGTGACGTTTCTGAAGAATTTTAACAGTTTTCTTGTATCTACGAACGCCAGAATGCATAAAATTGACCTAAACGTCTCCTTTTCCTATTCTGAGTCGATTCTGCATGCTTTAAGTGTGTTTGGTGGCTCAGAACCATCAAAAAACGTTGAAATATAGTTCAAATTCAATAAAAATCGACAAAAATACAGTTTCTAGCTAAAATTTGATGGTTTAGTTGGACTTTCCGAGCCCGTAGGGTATCTGAGTGGCTTAAAAGTACAAGAAAACACTTCAAAAGTGACGTTTCTGAAGAATTTTAACAGTTTTCTTGTATCTACGAACGCCAGAATGCATAAAATTGACCTAAACGTCTCCTTTTCCTATTCTGAGTCGATTCTGCATGCTTTAAGTGTGTTTGGTGGCTCAGAACCATCAAAAAACGTTGAAATATAGTTCAAATTCAATAAAAATCGACAAAAATACAGTTTCTAGCTAAAATTTGATGGTTTCGTTGCACTTTCCGAGCCCGTAGGGTATCTGAGTGGCTTAAAAGTACAAGAAAACACTTCAAAAGTGACGTTTCTGAAGAATTTTAACAGTTTTCTTGTATCTACGAACGCCAGAATGCATAAAATTGACCTAAACGTCTCCTTTTCCTATTCTGAGTCGATTCTGCATGCTTTAAGTGTGTTTGGTGGCTCAGAACCATCAAAAAACGTTGAAATATAGTTCAAATTCAATAAAAATTGACAAAAGGACAGTTTCTAGCTAAAATTTGATGGTTTCGTTGCACTTTCCGAGCCCGTAGGGTATCTGAGTGGCTTAAAAGTACAAGAAAACACTTCAAAAGTGACGTTTCTGAAGAATTTTAACAGTTTTCTTGTATCTACGAACGCCAGAATGCATAAAATTGACCTAAACGTCTCCTTTTCCTATTCTGAGTCGATTCTGCATGCTTTAAGTGTGTTTGGTGGCTCAGAACCATCAAAAAACGTTGAAATATAGTTCAAATTCAATAAAAATCGACAAAAATACAGTTTCTAGCTAAAATTTGATGGTTTCGTTGCACTTTCCGAGCCCGTAGGGTATCTGAGTGGCTTAAAAGTACAAGAAAACACTTCAAAAGTGACGTTTCTGAAGAATTTTAACAGTTTTCTTGTATCTACGAACGCCAGAATGCATAAAATTGACCTAAACGTCTCCTTTTCCTATTCTGAGTCGATTCTGCATGCTTTAAGTGTGTTTGGTGGCTCAGAACCATCAAAAAACGTTGAAATATTGTTCAAATTCAATAAAAATCGACAAAAATACAGTTTCTAGCTAAAATTTGATGGTTTCGTTGCACTTTCCCAGCCCGTAGGGTATCTGAGTGGCTTAAAAGTACAAGAAAACACTTCAAAAGTGACGTTTCTGAAGAATTTTAACAGTTTTCTTGTATCTACGAACGCCAGCATGCATAAAATTGACCTAAACGTCTCCTTTTCCTATTCTGAGTCGATTCTGCATGCTTTAAGTGTGTTTGGTGGCTCAGAACCATCAAAAAACGTTGAAATATAGTTCAAATTCAATAAAAATCGACAAAAATACAGTTTCTAGCTAAAATTTGATGGTTTCGTTGCACTTTCCGAGCCCGTAGGGTATCTGAGTGGCTTAAAAGTACAAGAAAACACTTCAAAAGTGACGTTTCTGAAGAATTTTAACAGTCTTCTTGTATCTACGAACGCCAGAATGCATAAAATTGACCTAAACGTCTCCTTTTCCTATTCTGAGTCGATTCTGCATGCTTTAAGTGTGTTTGGTGGCTCAGAACCATCAAAAAACGTTGAAATACAGTTCAAATTCAATAAAAATCGACAAAAATACAGTTTCTAGCTAAAATTTGATGGTTTCGTTGCACTTTCCGAGCCCGTAGGGTATCTGAGTGGCTTAAAAGTACAAGAAAACACTTCAAAAGTGACGTTTCTGAAGAATTTTAACAGTTTTCTTGTATCTACGAACGCCAGAATGCATAAAATTGACCTAAACGTCTCCTTTTCCTATTCTGAGTCGATTCTGCATGCTTTAAGTGTGTTTGGAGGCTCAGAACCATCAAAAAACGTTGAAATATAGTTCAAATTCAATAAAAATCGACAAAAATACAGTTTCTAGCTAAAATTTTATGGTTTCGTTGCACTTTCCGAGCCCGTAGGGTATCTGAGTGGCTTAAAAGTACAAGAAAACACTTCAAAAGTGACGTTTCTGAAGAATTTTAACAGTTTTCTTGTATCTACGAACACCAGAATGCTTAAAATTGACCTAAACGTCTCCTTTTCCTATTCTGAGTCGATTCTGCATGCTTTAAGTGTGTTTGGTGGCTCAGAACCATCAAAAAACGTTGAAATATAGTTCAAATTCAATAAAAATCGACAAAAATACAGTTTCTAGCTAAAATTTGATGGTTTCGTTGCACTTTCCGAGCCCGTAGGGTATCTGAGTGGCTTAAAAGTACAAGAAAACACTTCAAAAGTGACGTTTCTGAAGAATTTTAACAGTTTTCTTGTATCTACGAACGCCGGAATGCATAAAATTGACCTAAACGTCTCCTTTTCCTATTCTGAGTCGATTCTGCATGCTTTAAGTGTGTTTGGTGGCTCAGAACCATCAAAAAACGTTGAAATATTGTTCAAATTCAATAAAAATCGACAAAAATACAGTTTCTAGCTAAAATTTGATGGTTTCGTTGCACTTTCCGAGCCCGTAGGGTATCTGAGTGGCTTAAAAGTACAAGAAAACACTTCAAAAGTGACGTTTCTGAAGAATTTTAACAGTTTTCTTGTATCTACGAACGCCAGAATGCATAAAATTGACCTAAACGTCTCCTTTTCCTATTCTGAGTCGATTCTGCATGCTTTAAGTGTGTTTGGTGGCTCAGAACCATCAAAAAACGTTGAAATATAGTTCAAATTCAATAAAAATTGACAAAAATACAGTTTCTAGCTAAAATTTGATGGTTTCGTTGCACTTTCCGAGCCCGTAGGGTATCTGAGTGGCTTAAAAGTACAAGAAAACACTTCAAAAGTGACGTTTCTGAAGAATTTTAACCGTTTTCTTGTATCTACGAACGCCAGAATGCATAAAATTGACCTAAACGTCTCCTTTTCCTATTCTGAGTCGATTCTGCATGCTTTAAGTGTGTTTGGTGGCTCAGAACCATCAAAAAACGTTGAAATATAGTTCAAATTCAATAAAAATCGACAAAAATACAGTTTCTAGCTAAAATTTGATGGTTTCGTTGCACTTTCCGAGCCCGTAGGGTATCTGAGTGGCTTAAAGGTACAAGAAAACACTTCAAAAGTGACGTTTCTGAAGAATTTTAACAGTTTTCTTGTATCTACGAACGCCAGAATGCATAAAATTGACCTAAACGTCTCCTTTTCCTATTCTGAGTCGATTCTGCATGCTTTAAGTGTGTTTGGTGGCTCAGAACCATCAAAAAACGTTGAAATATAGTTCAAATTCAATAAAAATCGACAAAAATACAGTTTCTAGCTAAAATTTGATGGTTTCGTTGCACTTTCCGAGCCCGTAGGGTATCTGAGTGGCTTAAAAGTACAAGAAAACACTTCAAAAGTGACGTTTCTGAAGAATTTTAACAGTTTTCTTGTATCTACGAACGCCAGAATGCATAAAATTGACCTAAACGTCTCCTTTTCCTATTCTGAGTCGATTCTGCATGCTTTAAGTGTGTTTGGTGGCTCAGAACCATCAAAAAACGTTGAAATATAGTTCAAATTCAATAAAAATCGACAAAAATACAGTTTCTAGCTAAAATTTGATGGTTTAGTTGGACTTTCCGAGCCCGTAGGGTATCTGAGTGGCTTAAAAGTACAAGAAAACACTTCAAAAGTGACGTTTCTGAAGAATTTTAACAGTTTTCTTGTATCTACGAACGCCAGAATGCATAAAATTGACCTAAACGTCTCCTTTTCCTATTCTGAGTCGATTCTGCATGCTTTAAGTGTGTTTGGTGGCTCAGAACCATCAAAAAACGTTGAAATATAGTTCAAATTCAATAAAAATCGACAAAAATACAGTTTCTAGCTAAAATTTGATGGTTTCGTTGCACTTTCCGAGCCCGTAGGGTATCTGAGTGGCTTAAAAGTACAAGAAAACACTTCAAAAGTGACGTTTCTGAAGAATTTTAACAGTTTTCTTGTATCTACGAACGCCAGAATGCATAAAATTGACCTAAACGTCTCCTTTTCCTATTCTGAGTCGATTCTGCATGCTTTAAGTGTGTTTGGTGGCTCAGAACCATCAAAAAACGTTGAAATATAGTTCAAATTCAATAAAAATTGACAAAAGGACAGTTTCTAGCTAAAATTTGATGGTTTCGTTGCACTTTCCGAGCCCGTAGGGTATCTGAGTGGCTTAAAAGTACAAGAAAACACTTCAAAAGTGACGTTTCTGAAGAATTTTAACAGTTTTCTTGTATCTACGAACGCCAGAATGCACAAAATTGACCTAAACGTCTCCTTTTCCTATTCTGAGTCGATTCTGCATGCTTTAAGTGTGTTTGGTGGCTCAGAACCATCAAAAAACGTTGAAATATAGTTCAAATTCAATAAAAATCGACAAAAATACAGTTTCTAGCTAAAATTTGATGGTTTCGTTGCACTTTCCGAGCCCGTAGGGTATCTGAGTGGCTTAAAAGTACAAGAAAACACTTCAAAAGTGACGTTTCTGAAGAATTTTAACAGTTTTCTTGTATCTACGAACGCCAGAATGCATAAAATTGACCTAAACGTCTCCTTTTCCTATTCTGAGTCGATTCTGCATGCTTTAAGTGTGTTTGGTGGCTCAGAACCATCAAAAAACGTTGAAATATAGTTCAAGTTCAATAAAAATCGACAAAAATACAGTTTCTACTTAAAATTTGATGGTTTCGTTGCACTTTCCGAGCCCGTAGGGTATCTGAGTGGCTTAAAAGTACAAGAAAACACTTCAAAAGTGACGTTTCTGAAGAATTTTAACAGTTTTCTTGTATCTACGAACGCCAGAATGCATAAAATTGACCTAAACGTCTCCTTTTCCTATTCTGAGTCGATTCTGCATGCTTTAAGTGTGTTTGGTGGCTCAGAACCATCAAAAAACGTTGAAATATAGTTCAAATTCAATAAAAATCGACAAAAATACAGTTTCTAGTTAAAATTTGATGGTTTCGTTGCACTTTCCGAGCCCGTAGGGTATCTGAGTGGCTTAAAAGTACAAGAAAACACTTCAAAAGTGACGTTTCTGAAGAATTTTAACAGTTTTCTTGTATCTACGAACGCCAGAATGCATAAAATTGACCTAAACGTCTCCTTTTCCTATTCTGAGTCGATTCTGCATGCTTTAAGTGTGTTTGGTGGCTCAGAACCATCAAAAAACGTTGAAATATAGTTCAAATTCAATAAAAATCGACAAAAATACAGTTTCTAGCTAAAATTTGATGGTTTCGTTGCACTTTCCGAGCCCGTAGGGTATCTGAGTGGCTTAAAAGTACAAGAAAACACTTCAAAAGTGACGTTTCTGAAGAATTTTAACAGTTTTCTTGTATCTACGAACGCCAGAATGCATAAAATTGACCTAAACGTCTCCTTTTCCTATTCTGAGTCGATTCTGCATGCTTTAAGTGTGTTTGGTGGCTCAGAACCATCAAAAAACGTTGAAATATAGTTCAAATTCAATAAAAATCGACAAAAATACAGTTTCTAGCTAAAATTTGATGGTTTCGTTGCACTTTCCGAGCCCGTAGGGTATCTGAGTGGCTTAAAAGTACAAGAAAACACTTCAAAAGTGACGTTTCTGAAGAATTTTAACAGTTTTCTTGTATCTACGAACGCCAGAATGCATAAAATTGACCTAAACGTCTCTTTTCCTATTCTGAGTCGATTCTGCATGCTTTAAGTGTGTTTGGTGGCTCAGAACCATCAAAAAACGTTGAAATATAGTTCAAATTCAATAAAAATCGACAAAAATACAGTTTCTAGCTAAAATTTGATGGTTTCGTTGCACTTTCCGAGCCCGTAGGGTATCTGAGTGGCTAAAAAGTACAAGAAAACACTTCAAAAGTGACGTTTCTGAAGAATTTTAACAGTTTTCTTGTATCTACGAACGCCAGAATGCATAAAATTGACCTAAACGTCTCCTTTTCCTATTCTGAGTCGATTCTGCATGCTTTAAGTGTGTTTGGTGGCTCAGAACCATCAAAAAACGTTGAAATATAGTTCAAATTCAATAAAAATCGACAAAAATACAGTTTCTAGCTAAAATTTGATGGTTTCGTTGCACTTTCCGAGCCCGTAGGGTATCTGAGTGGCTTAAAAGTACAAGAAAACACTTCAAAAGTGACGTTTCTGAAGAATTTTAACAGTTTTCTTGTATCTACGAACGCCAGAATGCATAAAATTGACCTAAACGTCTCCTTTTCCTATTCTGAGTCGATTCTGCATGCTTTAAGTGTGTTTGGTGGCTCAGAACCATCAAAAAACGTTGAAATATAGTTCAAATTCAATAAAAATCGACAAAAATACAGTTTCTAGCTAAAATTTGATGGTTTCGTTGCACTTTCCGAGCCCGTAGGGTATCTGAGTGGCTTAAAAGTACAAGAAAACACTTCAAAAGTGACGTTTCTGAAGAATTTTAACAGTTTTCTTGTATCTACGAACGCCAGAATGCATAAAATTGACCTAAACGTCTCCTTTTCCTATTCTGAGTCGATTCTGCATGCTTTAAGTGTGTTTGGTGGCTCAGAACCATCAAAAAACGTTGAAATATAGTTCAAATTCAATAAAAATCGACAAAAATACAGTTTCTAGCTAAAATTTGATGGTTTCGTTGCACTTTCCGAGCCCGTAGGGTATCTGAGTGGCTTAAAAGTACAAGAAAACACTTCAAAAGTGACGTTTCTGAAGAATTTTAACAGTTTTCTTGTATCTACGAACGCCGGAATGCATAAAATTGACCTAAACGTCTCCTTTTCCTATTCTGAGTCGATTCTGCATGCTTTAAGTGTGTTTGGTGGCTCAGAACCATCAAAAAACGTTGAAATATAGTTCAAATTCAATAAAAATCGACAAAAATACAGTTTCTAGCTAAAATTTGATGGTTTCGTTGCACTTTCCGAGCCCGTAGGGTATCTGAGTGGCTTAAAAGTACAAGAAAACACTTCAAAAGTGACGTTTCTGAAGAATTTTAACAGCTTTCTTGTATCTACGAACGCCAGAATGCATAAAATTGACCTAAACGTCTCCTTTTCCTATTCTAAGTCGATTCTGCATGCTTTAAGTGTGTTTGGTGGCTCAGAACCATCAAAAAACGTTGAAATATAGTTCAAATTCAATAAAAATCGACAAAAATACAGTTTCTAGTTAAAATTTGATGGTTTCGTTGCACTTTCCGAGCCCGTAGGGTATCTGAGTGGCTTAAAAGTACAAGAAAACACTTCAAAAGTGACGTTTCTGAAGAATTTTAACAGTTTTCTTGTATCTACGAACGCCAGAATGCATAAAATTGACCTAAACGTCTCCTTTTCCTATTCTGAGTCGATTCTGCATGCTTTAAGTGTGTTTGGTGGCTCAGAACCATCAAAAAACGTTGAAATATAGTTCAAATTCAATAAAAATCGACAAAAATACAGTTTCTAGCTAAAATTTGATGGTTTCGTTGCACTTTCCGAGCCCGTAGGGTATCTGAGTGGCTTAAAAGTACAAGAAAACACTTCAAAAGTGACGTTTCTGAAGAATTTTAACAGTTTTCTTGTATCTACGAACGCCAGAATGCATAAAATTGACCTAAACGTCTCCTTTTCCTATTCTGAGTCGATTCTGCATGCTTTAAGTGTGTTTGGTGGCTCAGAACCATCAAAAAACGTTGAAATATAGTTCAAATTCAATAAAAATCGACAAAAATACAGTTTCTAGCTAAAATTTGATGGTTTCGTTGCACTTTCCGAGCCCGTAGGGTATCTGAGTGGCTTAAAAGTACAAGAAAACACTTCAAAAGTGACGTTTCTGAAGAATTTTAACAGTTTTCTTGTATCTACGAACGCCAGAATGCATAAAATTGACCTAAACGTCTCCTTTTCCTATTCTGAGTCGATTCTGCATGCTTTAAGTGTGTTTGGTGGCTCAGAACCATCAAAAAACGTTGAAATATAGTTCAAATTCAATAAAAATCGACAAAAATACAGTTTCTAGCTAAAATTTGATGGTTTCGTTGCACTTTCCGAGCTCGTAGGGTATCTGAGTGGCTTAAAAGTACAAGAAAACACTTCAAAAGTGACGTTTCTGAAGAATTTTAACAGTTTTCTTGTATCTACGAACGCCAGAATGCATAAAATTGACCTAAACGTCTCCTTTTCCTATTCTGAGTCGATTCTGCATGCTTTAAGTGTGTTTGGTGGCTCAGAACCATCAAAAAACGTTGAAATATAGTTCAGATTCAATAAAAATCGACAAAAATACAGTTTCTAGCTAAAATTTGATGGTTTCGTTGCACTTTCCGAGCCCGTAGGGTATCTGAGTGGCTTAAAAGTACAAGAAAACACTTCAAAAGTGACGTTTCTGAAGAATTTTAACAGTTTTCTTGTATCTACGAACGCCAGAATGCATAAAATTGACCTAAACGTCTCCTTTTTCTATTCTGAGTCGATTCTGCATGCTTTAAGTGTGTTTGGTGGCTCAGAACCATCAAAAAACGTTGAAATATAGTTCAAATTCAATAAAAATCGACAAAAATACAGTTTCTAGCTAAAATTTGATGGTTTCGTTGCACTTTCCGAGCCCGTAGGGTATCTGAGTGGCTTAAAAGTACAAGAAAACACTTCAAAAGTGACGTTTCTGAAGAATTTTAACAGTTTTCTTGTATCTACGAACGCCAGAATGCATAAAATTGACCTAAACGTCTCCTTTTCCTATTCTGAGTCGATTCTGCATGCTTTAAGTGTGTTTGGTGGCTCAGAACCTTCAAAAAACGTTGAAATATAGTTCAAATTCAATAAAAATCGACAAAAATACAGTTTCTAGCTAAAATTTGATGGTTTCGTTGCACTTTCCGAGCCCGTAGGGTATCTGAGTGGCTTAAAAGTACAAGAAAACACTTCAAAAGTGACGTTTCTGAAGAATTTTAACAGTTTTCTTGTATCTACGAACGCCAGAATGCATAAAATTGACCTAAACGTCTCCTTTTCCTATTCTGAGTCGATTCTGCATGCTTTAAGTGTGTTTGGTGGCTCAGAACCATCAAAAAACGTTGAAATATAGTTCAAATTCAATAAAAATCGACAAAAATACAGTTTCTAGCTAAAATTTGATGGTTTCGTTGCACTTTCCGAGCCCGTAGGGTATCTGAGTGACTTAAAAGTACAAGAAAACACTTCAAAAGTGACGTTTCTGAAGAATTTTAACAGTTTTCTTGTATCTACGAACGCCAGAATGCATAAAATTGACCTAAACGTCTCCTTTTCCTATTCTGAGTCGATTCTGCATGCTTTAAGTGTGTTTGGTGGCTCAGAACCATCAAAAAACGTTGAAATATAGTTCAAATTCAATAAAAATTGACAAAAATACAGTTTCTAGCTAAAATTTGATGGTTTCGTTGCACTTTCCGAGCCCGTAGGGTATCTGAGTGGCTTAAAAGTACAAGAAAACACTTCAAAAGTGACGTTTCTGAAGAATTTTAACCGTTTTCTTGTATCTACGAACGCCAGAATGCATAAAATTGACCTAAACGTCTCCTTTTCCTATTCTGAGTCGATTCTGCATGCTTTAAGTGTGTTTGGTGGCTCAGAACCATCAAAAAACGTTGAAATATAGTTCAAATTCAATAAAAATCGACAAAAATACAGTTTCTAGCTAAAATTTGATGGTTTCGTTGCACTTTCCGAGCCCGTAGGGTATCTGAGTGGCTTAAAGGTACAAGAAAACACTTCAAAAGTGACGTTTCTGAAGAATTTTAACAGTTTTCTTGTATCTACGAACGCCAGAATGCATAAAATTGACCTAAACGTCTCCTTTTCCTATTCTGAGTCGATTCTGCATGCTTTAAGTGTGTTTGGTGGCTCAGAACCATCAAAAAACGTTGAAATATAGTTCAAATTCAATAAAAATCGACAAAAATACAGTTTCTAGCTAAAATTTGATGGTTTCGTTGCACTTTCCGAGCCCGTAGGGTATCTGAGTGGCTTAAAAGTACAAGAAAACACTTCAAAAGTGACGTTTCTGAAGAATTTTAACAGTTTTCTTGTATCTACGAACGCCAGAATGCATAAAATTGACCTAAACGTCTCCTTTTCCTATTCTGAGTCGATTCTGCATGCTTTAAGTGTGTTTGGTGGCTCAGAACCATCAAAAAACGTTGAAATATAGTTCAAATTCAATAAAAATCGACAAAAATACAGTTTCTAGCTAAAATTTGATGGTTTAGTTGGACTTTCCGAGCCCGTAGGGTATCTGAGTGGCTTAAAAGTACAAGAAAACACTTCAAAAGTGACGTTTCTGAAGAATTTTAACAGTTTTCTTGTATCTACGAACGCCAGAATGCATAAAATTGACCTAAACGTCTCCTTTTCCTATTCTGAGTCGATTCTGCATGCTTTAAGTGTGTTTGGTGGCTCAGAACCATCAAAAAACGTTGAAATATAGTTCAAATTCAATAAAAATCGACAAAAATACAGTTTCTAGCTAAAATTTGATGGTTTCGTTGCACTTTCCGAGCCCGTAGGGTATCTGAGTGGCTTAAAAGTACAAGAAAACACTTCAAAAGTGACGTTTCTGAAGAATTTTAACAGTTTTCTTGTATCTACGAACGCCAGAATGCATAAAATTGACCTAAACGTCTCCTTTTCCTATTCTGAGTCGATTCTGCATGCTTTAAGTGTGTTTGGTGGCTCAGAACCATCAAAAAACGTTGAAATATAGTTCAAATTCAATAAAAATTGACAAAAGGACAGTTTCTAGCTAAAATTTGATGGTTTCGTTGCACTTTCCGAGCCCGTAGGGTATCTGAGTGGCTTAAAAGTACAAGAAAACACTTCAAAAGTGACGTTTCTGAAGAATTTTAACAGTTTTCTTGTATCTACGAACGCCAGAATGCACAAAATTGACCTAAACGTCTCCTTTTCCTATTCTGAGTCGATTCTGCATGCTTTAAGTGTGTTTGGTGGCTCAGAACCATCAAAAAACGTTGAAATATAGTTCAAATTCAATAAAAATCGACAAAAATACAGTTTCTAGCTAAAATTTGATGGTTTCGTTGCACTTTCCGAGCCCGTAGGGTATCTGAGTGGCTTAAAAGTACAAGAAAACACTTCAAAAGTGACGTTTCTGAAGAATTTTAACAGTTTTCTTGTATCTACGAACGCCAGAATGCATAAAATTGACCTAAACGTCTCCTTTTCCTATTCTGAGTCGATTCTGCATGCTTTAAGTGTGTTTGGTGGCTCAGAACCATCAAAAAACGTTGAAATATAGTTCAAGTTCAATAAAAATCGACAAAAATACAGTTTCTACTTAAAATTTGATGGTTTCGTTGCACTTTCCGAGCCCGTAGGGTATCTGAGTGGCTTAAAAGTACAAGAAAACACTTCAAAAGTGACGTTTCTGAAGAATTTTAACAGTTTTCTTGTATCTACGAACGCCAGAATGCATAAAATTGACCTAAACGTCTCCTTTTCCTATTCTGAGTCGATTCTGCATGCTTTAAGTGTGTTTGGTGGCTCAGAACCATCAAAAAACGTTGAAATATAGTTCAAATTCAATAAAAATCGACAAAAATACAGTTTCTAGTTAAAATTTGATGGTTTCGTTGCACTTTCCGAGCCCGTAGGGTATCTGAGTGGCTTAAAAGTACAAGAAAACACTTCAAAAGTGACGTTTCTGAAGAATTTTAACAGTTTTCTTGTATCTACGAACGCCAGAATGCATAAAATTCACCTAAACGTCTCCTTTTCCTATTCTGAGTCGATTCTGCATGCTTTAAGTGTGTTTGGTGGCTCAGAACCATCAAAAAACGTTGAAATATAGTTCAAATTCAATAAAAATCGACAAAAATACAGTTTCTAGCTAAAATTTGATGGTTTCGTTGCACTTTCCGAGCCCGTAGGGTATCTGAGTGGCTTAAAAGTACAAGAAAACACTTCAAAAGTGACGTTTCTGAAGAATTTTAACAGTTTTCTTGTATCTACGAACGCCAGAATGCATAAAATTGACCTAAACGCTCCTTTTCCTATTCTGAGTCGATTCTGCATGCTTTAAGTGTGTTTGGTGGCTCAGAACCATCAAAAAACGTTGAAATATAGTTCAAATTCAATAAAAATCGACAAAAATACAGTTTCTAGCTAAAATTTGATGGTTTCGTTGCACTTTCCGAGCCCGTAGGGTATCTGAGTGGCTTAAAAGTACAAGAAAACACTTCAAAAGTGACGTTTCTGAAGAATTTTAACAGTTTTCTTGTATCTACGAACGCCAGAATGC
>NW_026973233.1:0-36263 GCF_036711695.1 Zophobas morio | reverse complement strand
AGCGCGCTTATAAAAAATTTAACGCACAACGTAGTGGGCGCCAAGCGTAGAAGAGCACGTAAAACGTTGTGGCCTAAGTGTTAAAAGTTTCACCTCCATAAAGAATTTAATTTAGAAGTTTTCCAGTAGGTAGGATAGTTGAGTTAGCTTTGTTTATATAAGCTATAGTCTTTTACGACACTCCAATCGTAGCACCTAATTTATAAAACACTGTGCTTTAGTCACTATTCTCTTTGGAGCGATATCAACAAATTTATTAAGTGTTATAGTGATCACCTATTTATCGTGTTTTACGGGAGCATCACCCCAATTGTATTTTATATAAATTTTCACTAAGCCAAAAAATAAATTCTTACGCAAGAGGCAGACACTGGATAAAGAACGCTCCGGACTAGTAAAAAATGTGCACAGCCAAAGAAATATATTAAATTTAAAAAACTGTTTTGAAACTTCTAATAACCTGTCCCAAAAATTATTTTTTTTTAGCAGTCAGAAAGGTTTAAGAGCTGTGTTACCAGGATATTTTCCACAACCGCGATCATATTATAATCCTCGACGAAATTGCGCTTGCGCTTAACTTAGTGTGGAGTGCGTTAAAGAGCTGTGCGCTGTGTCGAGGAGTTAGAAGTGGTGATATTGTATCAGTTATTAAAGTGAGAAGATAAAAAGATGAATAAAAAGTATGAATTAGTAAGTGACACAGGCTCAAAGTAACAAAAAAAATAGGCAAAAAAGTATAGACAAAAAAAAGGGGAGAAAAGCGAATTTTAAATCCTTAGTTTACCATTATTTGATAGAGTTGTTAGGATTTTTTAAGATAAAAATTGTTAACGCCAGAATTTTATTGCTTGGTAGATAGATCTGAAAAGTATGTCGAGAGCGGAATCAACCGAACTCCAGTTCATGCAATTTTGCCATCGTAATCGTAGACTTATGACACTGTGCCTTACGTAAAGAAAGAGCACTTTTCCCCCCGTCATTTATGGCCGCTTTACGTAATTTGCTTCTTCAATCGCGCCAATATTCGCTAAGAATGGTTTTTTCTTTTTCATGGTAGTCAAATACTATAACATCCCAAAACACGAAAACCATAACCTTCCGGTAGACTGTTGCGTCTTTTGGTTTCCACTCAGCTGACTACCGAGTGCTTACAATTCGCTTAAACAGCTCCAAACAGCTTTTCTAATCAGCACCACGTTTGTCGTTTTTGGTCCACTTAGGAACCGCGGTGCCCACTTCAACCAGAGTTATCTCATGTTTACCCGTGCAAAATAGCCCACACGTTTCCATTGATATCTTGCGACGTCAGCTAACTCCTAACCTCACTTTACGATAATCCACAACAATTCTGTATATATTTTCTATGATTCCTGGGATAACCCCCTTCTTAGGCCGGAGCTTTCAGCAATATTTGTGCCCGTTTGACCTCGCTTAACTTAGTAAACCACCGAACAAATCACAGTTTTCGATGTAGATTCCTTATAACACTTTTTCATCCATTGCTGAGTTAAACGGTATTTTTTCTCAAAAGTGTTGCTTAACTCACACAAAATTTGTTTTTTCATTATTTTGAATCTTTAATATTTCGATAACTTACGGAGGAAAATGTCCAAAATTTTTTTTGACACTTAATTTTGAAGGTAGATACTAATTGCAAATGGTATGGGTGGGTTACTCCCAGGACTTACTAGGCGGCTCTAATCGTATTAGCTTTAAAAAAAAAGGGAATCATTATAATATAATATAACGCTTTAATTACGTTACAAAACAAATTATAACAGCTGGTCTATCCTATATTGTTCATTAAACATTAATCAAGTAAATTAATACACTTTAAATGTTTTTTTTATTATACGAGTACGATTATAAACAAAGAGAATTATTATTAAAAAATGGACTAAATTTTTTCGCAAAACAATTTATAAAGAATAAATTAGTAGTAAATTAATTCGTGTTAATTTTTAAAAATAGAGTATAGAATTTTTGTGTTTAGTAGTAATAAGTAAGCCGCAGAAACTTCAAGTTGAAAGGTTATTAAGAGCTTCAAGAAAAACGTCGCACTTGTTTGAGAGAACTTCGATGGCACTGCTAAAGATGGTATGAGGAGGTAAAGCCCCCGTGGATTCAATAAAATCTAAAAGAAAAGAAAACGAAGTTACTAAAAATTATTAAAGAAATAAAATTACGAACTTTTATTTAATAGACAGAGTTCTCTTTATAATAATAAATTAAGACGGCTTTATAACAATGGATATATTAATATAAGCCGAATTTTTAGTTATATAAAAAAGTAATTATAAATAACTCAGACGACAATATTTATAAAAGATTTAAAAATTGTTATCTCGAAAGTGAAAAAATTTACAAATAAAGTGATCGCGAATTCGTGAGAGTTCCACCTTTTTGGCGTATTTTGGATGTCTAAAAACCTTTACGAATATAAATTATATTTATAATTAGATATTTAACAATTTAAAAAACTTCTCGGCTTAAGGTGTCCATCCTCGGATTTTTTACAACTGCTTCGGGAATCCCTGAAAAACAAAAACTTTTATTTAAATTTAACGTAATTTCATAAGTGTAGCGGTAATTTAATAAATAAATCACTAAACCCCTTTTGTTTTTTATAACGTCAATGACTCCCTCCGAAAAACATTTTTGAAAATCATAAGCATCTTGGCCGTAAATGGGCTCTTTTATAATAATCTCTAATAATTATAAAATTTAATTATATAATTTTGTTTTAAAAAAAAGAAACAGAGGCCAACCCGGGAGGAGTCTATAAGAGCACGTGGCCACAGGGGACCACTTAGCGTGGGTCTTCCCGATGCCCTTCAAGCAGAACATCTGGACGTCGATCTCCTGGTTGGGAGCTAATTTCAGAAGCACAATGTCGTCGTGGAGGGGGCGTGGAGGTCTGCTTGCTAAATCTTCCAGCTGTGTTCCCGCCGGCGACCATTTCAAATCTTTGGTTGTTACTAAAAAGTTGTAAATTTAATAGATATCATTAAAAATCAAAAAATATCCATTTTCATTAAAAATAATAATTGTAATACTTACAATTTTAGAAATTTAAGTTTATAATGCACTTTAATTATGTTATTAATAACATTCCTCAGACATCACTGCTAATTATAATTCGAACTGCTACTAAATAATTTTCCTTCCCATTAGTTCCACTATAAAAGTCAGCATATAAAAGCTGCAGTATACCATCAATAGTCTTTAAGTTTCCAGTAAGCGAACGTTCTTTCTTTTGCTTTTTGGTTAGCGGATCGCACTTCACAGATAAATTAAAAATAATAGTATTGGCATCCGTGTAACGTACTTCCTCTGGAGCATTTTCATCTATAAGTAGTAAGCATCTATTAGATTGCCTTTATAATAATTAAACGTAAATTTTCTATATATAATTCAAAATTAAAGCATCAAGCTTTATAAAATTAAATTAATTAAAACCAAAATAATTAAACTCGAAGGGATCTGCGTCAATAGGGACGAGCCCTAAACGATGGCAAAGAACTTCATCGGGCATTACAGAAGTGTTATTGAAGATCCAAACTTTTTCAATAGCCATGGTTGGCATCTTTATCACGAAGATGACGTTAATATAAAATAATTAAAAAAAAATTTTTGTAACTTCAACTAAACAGATGCGACGAAAAGCATTAGCAATTGCAGCGTCAACACCGACAAGATCAAATTCCATATCCAGCCGGTCCAAACGGCCAATTGCCACTCGTAAATTCTGTCAGATATTATAATTATTAATCAGTTTTGTAATTTAACAAATTTTTATAAGCTTTAATCTGATTTACAAGTATTATATGTGTATGAGTTATTAAATCATATCTAATAGTTTTTTATAAACTTTAATCTGTATTATAAGCATCAATGCTCACTTTTCAAATCCATGGAATAATATTTGATATAATAAAAAATATTTTTATAATAATATCAAGTAAAAACCATAAATATCCTATGGAGTATAAAAAATACATATGGAAAAATAGTTGTAATTTCACCTTTTTAAAATTAAATAAATTCCAAGAATCATCTATACCGTCTATACTCCTAGGAAAATCGCTGCTACTCGTAAACTTTACCTAAAAAAAAAATGTCTGTTAACTATAAAAATTAACACGAATTTAGTGCATATATTTGGTAATATTTTGAAGTAAATTGCTTTTAGTACTCTCTTTATAACAATAAATAAAACACTCAAAACTATATTTAAATATATATAAATAAAATAAAGCTTTCTCTATATGACATTAAATATTACACACAAAACTAAGTTTATATATATCTTGGAATATAGATGCTGACTTCGTCTTCTTTAAGAACGATCCTGGTTCTAACTTTTTTAAGTAGTGGATCAACGAGGTCGCTCATTCCAGAAGTTTACTTAAAGTAGAATAACAGCCACCAAAAATAAGCAATTTCCGACTCAAAAAAATTATACTAATTTGAAAAATAAGGAATAGAAGTTTTAACTCAAAGTTATTACAAAAGGTAAGCCTTTCAACTTTTTGTTCACCGCGTGACGAAAGGCCACGACTGCTCTCTCACTGTTTTACTTTTGTAATGGCCTCTTTATTAGAGCTTGGTGAACCATATCTTTATAATGATTCCTATTCTTACTCCTAGTTTTATAAACCAAGTGAAATATGAAACGTATTTTAAATTTTTATTATAGAAGAGTTCTTAGAGAATATTCGTTGCTTACGCTAATTTTATATATATCGCAACGTTGCTTCTGCAATTTTATTTTGTTTGCCAAACAAAAGTAGCACCCCTCTTTTTTTTTTTTTTTGGTGATTCTCCGTCGCTCTCTATAGATCTTCTATTGATGGGTAGTTTTACACTGCGTCTTTTGTTGTTAAGTGTAAACCTGCAGTTTTTTTACGTCGTTCACTATGTGAAATATCAGACTTTCTGCGGAGTTAGTTCTAAATTCTTCATTTTCATGTTTATTCCTATTTTTTCAGTTTGGTTGTAATAATTTCAAAAGCATATGCAGTTATACCGCAGCAATTCGAATATTTAGAAGAAAGGCAAACGGCCAATACTTAATGTATCTACGACTCCTTTGGTTGCATTACGATAAAGTCTATGTTTTCTTATCTTGATGTTTAATTAGAGTGTCGAATGCTTAATTATATGAAGTATTACAGCCCTTCTTTTTTAGGCAGATAGAATACTAACGACATGTATTTTTTAAACGGATTTTGAAGAATTTTCATCATAATTGTTAGGAAGAAATCTAGCAGGAGAAATGAGTTTATTATTCATTCTCACGGTGCCAACTAGTGTTAGTCCTTTCGATAAAAACAACAAAGCTAATACTAAACCAGTAAAATATTCTTCGCAGCTACATGGTAATGTGTATGATAATCTGGTTCTGTTAGTTTTGAACCACACTAGCAGCTAATCCATGCTCCCTTTCGTTCATATCCCTTTCTTACATGTATAATACCATTTAGTGAATAAAAACTATCAAAATTGCGTAGCTACCATATTTTCATCCCATTCTACCTTAGCAGGTACGTATTATCTGAATGCACACCCGCCACGAAAAGCTACTAACCGCTCACTAACTGTCAAGCTACTATAAGATTATGTTTTTAGTTTGAATACGATCAGAGACCATATACTACGAATTGAAGGTAACTTACCTTTTCTACGGCGTTCTGTTCTTGTACTTTTATCATCAAATATGATAAACCTTAAAGGCTTTTGAAACGATTAAGCCCAAATATATCTCTGAAAATTTAAGGGCCATAGTTAGGATTCCAAAAAAATTTCGTTTCAAAACACGTTTAAGAAAATAGACATTAAACTAAATAAACTATTACAGAGTTAGAGTCATGCAAAGTCTGTATTAAAGTTTCAATTTATACATGGACATACATGGCTTAATCTAGTTACACCATCTTACCCTTTTACTCTTCTATTTAAGTGTATTTATCCCTTCAAGAACTTCTTATAGTATAGAGAGCACTGAACGATGTTCAAGTCTCTATTTTTGACGGTACAGAGACTAGCAGGGTGAACTAAAACAATCATTTGAAA
The DNA here is from genome assembly GCF_036711695.1 of Zophobas morio. NCBI lineage: Eukaryota > Metazoa > Arthropoda > Insecta > Coleoptera > Tenebrionidae > Zophobas > Zophobas morio. The sequence goes on along the minus strand of NW_026973233.1, from coordinate 30,188 downwards.
GAAAAGGGGTACTTGAAGTTGCTAACAATTTTCATTGACTTATTTGTGTATACAAACGACCTCGTTCGTCTTGTCAGATCTCCCTTTCTAAGCAGTGCTAGAATAAAGTTTTAAAAAATTATCAGTAAGGGGAGGTAGGTTTAACCTAACTTAACAGGTTATTTGGCTTTTATCATGTTTTATTTTAAAAATACTTTTGTGTATACGGCGTGTACATTAATATTTCTTTTTAATTTCTTCCTATGTGGTATACTGCGTAGTAAAATTTTTAAGTCTGGCGTCCTGGATATTTAAAAATAGTTTTTAAATTTTACTTGATCATTAACTTTTGTTTGTGCAACAATTTAGAAATGTTTCCTCAAAGCTTTTTTTCCCCATGCAATTGTTTTGAGCGCTAGTAAGTATAACTTTTACTTTGCGCCAGCAGTAAGCAGCACTTCTTTGAAAAGTTGTAGATTCAACGATTGTGGTCATTCTCACAAGTTTTGCGTTATTTCCACGCGCAGGAAGTAATAATTATATTAAAACTAATTTTCTATCATTAATTTTGATACAAACTTATTTTTCTTGTTTAATTTTTTCTTTCTTTTATATAGGTCAAACTTAATGTGTGTATCTTTATCTAATAAAGCGAGAAATTGTTTTGGCTTTTCAAATCTGCTGCAGTGTTAAAAATGGCTATAAATATGGTCATAGGGTATTGTATGGTATCAGGTTAGCTTACCTGTGTATTCAATTATTCGTAAGCAGGACATATTAAATATTATTTTTATAGGTTCTAAAAATTTTTACATGTTTTAGTACGTGGGGCTGATAATAAGGCGTTAAAAGAAAGACTGCTTGAGTCTGAATCTCTCTAAAACGGCTCGTTTGCTGGAAGTTTAAGATCTTCTTGCCCCTTATAAAAGTAAATTTATATATTAAACCATTTTATACGTTAGTATATATAATATTTTACCAGATAAATATATTTAAATCCTGATGAAGGCAACTGCTATTAAACGAAATATCAGATCATTTTCTAAAAAAGAGAATGCGAGAGTAGTTTGAACGATTTCCTGTTTATTAAAAAATACAAGTATATACATGTTTAAAACAAGGTTCTTCAGGTAATTTTTAAATTCCTGAAAGTTGGTGCAACTAATCAATCATTTTAAAAGTTACACTGGAAGAACTTTTTTAAAGCTGCTGAAAATTATTTATCTGTAACAAAAATTGAATAAATAGATGTGATAATACTGACTTTTAAGAAAAGTTACAGAAGATGAGGAATTTATTTATATAAATGTCATAATTAAAGGTTTTTTTACTAATTGGTAAAACTTTAGATACAAAATAAATAAAAAAATTTCTTAAAAAAAGCAATAATTTTTTGTTTTAATTGTTAGATGGCCACCTTTTTTTAAATTTTGTAATTAAGACTTTGTGTTATTCATAGTTAACCGGAAACACACTTTATTTTACAGTACAACACGGTCTTCCAACTTAGAGGAAACTATATTAAATAAAAGGCAGGCACCTAATCCATCTTTAACTAAATTTAACATAAAAGTTCAAATTTTTAATATGTTTAGTTTGAAGAAACTTTTTTTATAAAAGCAAAGTATTAATATTTTTAATTTGCTTTTTCCTAGAAATTACGACTTTTACTTATCAGTTTAAAGTTCAATACGTTTGGTGAAGGAGTAAAGCTCTAAAGAACTTAGATGCTTTTTTAAGCAAGTTTCTTCCATTATTAACTAATAATTTAATAGAAAAGGCAAGGCTATCTAAAATAATTTTAAAGTCAAGAATGATTTTTAAGGGAATCCAGGACCATTAGCCATAGGATTGTTACTATAATGACCTTATAGATTGGGGGCAGAAGGCGTTCTTGTAAGACCTCAGAGGATTTTTAGAAATAACATAGAGACGTGATGCAGTGATAATTTTAAAAAACTTGTTATAAAGATTATATCCGAAAACTTTATTAGCATTAGAGGATTAATATGATTAACTTTAGATTTTAAGTAGTCTAGTAAGGAAGTTTTGTCTTTATACAATTTTATAAAGAGGAAAATTAAGATGGTTTTAGTGCCTTTGCTTTATACTGTGCCCTAGTCACAAATGCAATACCTTGACTTTTCTTTGTATTCGATAAACGGAAATAATTTATTTCTATACTGGTTTTTTATTAAGAAAGAATATAGAGCTTGAATACTTTTTCATAAAACTTTTATTTAAATTTTTATAAATTTTTTTGCCACCTCGAAAGTTGCAAAATACGTGGAAATATAAAAAGGGAAGGACTGGCATTTTTCTTTAAGATGCAGAGCTATACTAACATAAGAGAAATTAATTTATGTTAAAGAAGCTATAGAAATGGTTAATTAGGTAAAAGTAAGTGTAATGTAATATATATAAACTCGTAACATTAACTATACATTTGCATTGTGATGTCCTAATTAAACATAAACCAAATTTCTTAAAGTTTTTGAGAGGAAATTCTTCTTCTTATAGAAGAACTAAATATATTTTTAATAATAATAAAATGAAATTTAACTATATAAAGTATCAGAATACATACCTTTCCTCAGTTTTTAATAGCTTAAAAAAAAAAACGTTGAAGGGTAACTACTCAAGGTATCTCTTTTTCTTATGAAGTCATTAGGTTTTTACCTCCTCACACACCATTTTTAATTGTATTCTCCCGTAAGGATGTGTACGTTCTGTATTAACCTGGTTTTCTGTAGTGCTAAAGTTATGTTAAGGTAGATTAAGATAAAATGAAAGAAGAGGGCCCTCAAACATTTATTCAGGACTTTCGTCCAGGCATGAAGAGGATCAATTGCAGAATGATTGTTTTAGAAAAAAGTTTATTTAACGTTTTTCAGTTTCACTATGATATAAACTTACAAAGCTGCTATATAGCTGAGTTGGCACCCACTCGCTCTGGAAGACTATTTCAGTTTTTAGTTGCAGACAACTCAGCTTCTATATTTTTTTCAGTTTTTGATGAACTCGGAGAGGCTATTGAAACTGGGGATATTTTATCTCTCCATCTCGGGCATAACGCGATCTTTTTTTTCTGAAGACTTTAGCGATGATTAGTATTATATTTTATATAGATACTGCCTTCAATTTAAAGGATCTCTATTTCTTTATGTAGGGAAAGAAGGGACTGTAAAAAAACTTGGCGAGTACTTTTTTTTTTGCTTTGTATTTTCAGGTCTTGTTGAATAATATACTGAACAGAATTACTATGTTATTTAAAGAAATTCCGAACATGAGTCATTTTCTTTGGAAGGATCTAGATTCCAATAACACCAAGCCCAACTCGCGTGTTTCATGGGTTTCTTAATATTATATTATATAATTTTTTATCTTTTTTTCTATTTTATTAATTCTTTTTGGGTTTTTATATTTTTATTTTGATTTTAACTATAAAACAGACGCCATTCCCAGGCTCCCCTGAATTAGCCAGACTTAATATAGTTCCTAATATGCATGGGCAAGGCTTTGTGCATTTTAACCCTGATCTACCCGTGCAAACTCAGCCGAAGCCAGCGCCAGCGCACTTCCAAGGGGATGCCAGAGCGGCAAACACTTTGATACCAAGAGATTCTCAAGATCAGAGAAGTGAAAAGTACGAGAGAAATCTAAAAAGTGCCTACAAACCGCACTTTACTATTAGAGATTACAAAAAGGAGTCGAGCAGCGCTTATAAATCTGGAAATTATAATACTTCTACTGAAAATTTCAGTTATAAAAGTAATTAAATTTATTAAATGGAACTGCTCCAAATTTGTACATCGGCATCATTTTCGCCGAATCTCAGCTTAAAGTAGTACAAAAACCTTTTGCTGATGGATTTAATTTCCTGATCGTCAAGATCCACAAGATGGTTGGTGATAAAAGGCTGTAAGAGCAACGCTCCCGCAATTGGGGATATCTAAAAAGAAAAAACCAATTTTTATACAAACTTTAATTTAAACCTTAACTTCTTAAAAAAATTTATAGAAGCTAACATCAGCTAAAAGTAAATTTAAAGCATTTATTTACTTTTTAATTCAGTTTAAAATCTTTAGTGTTCCCTTTAAAAATAAATTACGTTCATAAAAAGTTCTTCTATCCGCTTATAAAAGTGTTTAACTAGCTCGCAATTAATTTCTAGAAAAGAATCTTGTTGACCGTACTGGATGGCCATCTCCATCAACATTCTCTCCATTAGTATACACAAAAAGTGATCATCTCCTAAAAGATTTAAAATTAAAATTAAAAAAAATAAATAAGTAAATAAGAAATATAAATTAAAATAATTTTTTGCTATTTAAAAAATTAAAATTTAAATAATAAAAATTAATTAAAAAAATTTATAAAATAGTTATTATTTATTAGATATATAAAGAAGTAAATAAATAAGTATTAAGTTTTTTTTCATTATTAAATAATCGGACGTAAATAGTATTACTTAAAAATTAAATATTGAAAAGTATAATAAATGGAAATTTTTAAAAAGTTTGAATTTACTTAATTACTTAATGATAGATTATCTAATAAAAAATGAAAAATATATAAAGTGTAGGTTTAATTCCCTTTAATTTAAAATCGAATTTTATTTTCTGTTATAAAATAATTTTTATTTAATAATTGCTAATTAATTTATTTAATTACAGTAAAAAGTAAAATAACTTAGCAATTGAAGAAAAGTAAATACTTTAAATTTAAAATGTAATTAAAATAATTGTATTTTTTATAATTAAAATTTTAAAATAATAAAATTTTTAAATCCTCATCTTTAAAATTAAAATTTTTATTTACATTAATTTTCTTTTACTAATATAAAAAATTTACAAAATGAATATAAAATTAAGATAAAATTAAGATAAAATTAGATAAAATTAAAATAATATTCAATAAATAATAAATATAATATACCAAGTTTTATGGTAAATTTAAAAAAAAGTTCAATTTTCTGTAATTTATTAAAATTATAAAAATTCCTTATAAAAATAACTAATAATTTAAAACTATAATCAAACTATAACTATTTTATATGGTATCGTATTTAAAAAAATAGTTCATAAGACTATTTATACTACCGAATTTTTCTTTACTAAAAAAATAAATTTCCAAAAGATTGGCAACTTCAACGGTAGTTGCATTCGCTTCGTAAACCATAAACGTTTCTGTGATTTTTGCTTCATCCTCGAAAGGAAGTTGCGAAGCAACGATGTCCTTCATACAACTCTTACAAGTATATTTATTATCCTTAAAACTTTCAACTACGAACCCTTAAAAAATTTATTATTAAAACGTTAACGTTAAATGATATTTACTTTTTAATATTATTATCAACTAAATTATATATAAAATCATATTCATGCGTAATTTATAGCAAAGCTGGTTAAAAAAAAAGTTATGCAATTTTTTTTAAAGTTTAACTAAATTATATTCATCCTGTTAAATTCTTACTATAAACCAGAAATTAATAATTTTAGCTTTTATTGAAAGGACAAAAGGCAAATAAATCAGCTTATATAAAGCAAATTTCTTAAACCACCACATCCGCCTTTAATATTGCATTTATAACGGCAAACTTCATCTTCATTTTCACAACGAGAACAACAGCAAATGAAACCCCAATTATCAAAAAGAATCTTATTATAATTTTTAAACAATTGGCGTTCGTCATATATGTGTATTAAAAAATTCATAATACCTTTCGCCTTATCTTTCGAGGCATAAGTAAGACTGGAGGAGTTATATAGCTGAAGCTTATTAACTCATCTTTCTCAATATTTTTCATTGCTACAAACTTTATATTGTGAACGCTGGTAATAACAAGAACGTTAGGAGAGCAGGAGTGAGCAGCCTAAGGAATAGAAAATTTTAATTCAGGCCCAAAGTTTAAAATTTAAAAGGGAGATAATAGTTAAATGAAAACTTTCTTTCGAGGCTATAGGAAAAAGTCCCATTAATTCTTCTCCGTTGCTCCATAACTTTTGACCGTTAAAAGCCAAAGCACTTACAAGCTTTAAAAGTAGTTCTTCTTCTTTACATTCTTGTTTTTTTTTAATTACATGTTCTTTTGTGAGACTGTATAACTTGGAAATTGTAGGAAACTCTTGAACATTTGACAATGTGCAAGTTTTGAAATTATTAAGAAATTCAAAGTTGGATAATATTTTTTCTTTATTTTCAATAAGAGTAAGAAATGTTTCAGCTATCGCTTCCACGCCAATTCTTTTAAAAGTTAAAAAGATGTTATAATCCTTTTTTTATTAATTATCAGAGTTAATAGTAAAAGAAACCTATTAACAAATACAGGAGATTCCTTTAAAACAACATCGCTTAATTTAAAATGCTTTTTTGCTTGTAAGGTGAAATCATAAATTACGTTATGGACTATCTTAACCTCTTCATTACCTTCAAGCTCACTTGCAAGCATAGTTATTTGTTAATAGTAATTTTTATATCATAAAAAAAAAAGTTTTTTTTGGCCTTGAAAATTTTAGATCAGTAAATCGAACAAAACTATTTTTTTTTTTCAACGGTTTTGCAATATATCCTTTAAGTCATCTTGCCCAATTGGAACCGACACATGCTCTAGCATTAGAAGCCCGTAGAGCTCCAAGTAAAAGGGCTTGGAAAATGTTTGTCTCGCAAAAAAAGCAACGGCTTTCGTTTAGAGCTAATTTCTTTTATATTAAAAAATTTGGTAGATTTTTATCTTAAAGATCTTTTTAACTTAAATTCAGTAACGCAATGCTCTAAACTTTTTATGTAATACTATTTGAGCGTGTGTTGTCATTTTAGAAATCTAAAACATTATTTGGGGTGTAAAGTTCTTTCACGCCCTATAGTAATTTTTTGTACCATCTTGTTTTAACTTAATTGTTTACAAGTTTTACTATTATTTAGTAAACAAATATAGATATAAGTGTTAAAGTTTGAAAAGTTGTTTTATAATTTTTTTTTTGAATAGTTAAACTCTACATAATTATTAATAGCTGATTGATCTTCCTTAAAACAGTTTTTTTTATATATATATAAATTTGTGAAGCTTCATTAACCGCAAAGTTAACAACACCTTTTTGTTTTAAATGTAATAGTTGCTCTGTTAAGTAATTATTAGCTTTATTATTTAATTTTTTGGCTGCATTCTCTTTGTTTTTTTTGCTCTTTTAAAGAGGTTTCAGTCTTCTTCTCTCAAAAATTACAATTTTAAACTCAGTTGAATTTAGTTATTCTAATTTAATTTATCAAATTTATAACGCATTCAATTTTTGTTAATAAATAAACAAAGCAGTTTGAAAAAGTAACGGAAGCATCGGTAATGAACTTTAAGTAGGATGGCTGTTTTATGAGCATTATTAAACAGCTCGAAAAAATAGTTTTTCTTGAAGCCGTAGAAGTGCTGATACTCTTTTAAAAGGAAAATAAACGCCGAACTTTTAAATTAATATATCCACTACACTTTATTTGTAGTTTTTCAATCAACATGTAATATTTTAACTGATTAATTTAAAAATTTTTTTTGTTAAAGCTTACATTTAAAATAATTTTAATTTTAAATTTTTAAGGAAAATCATCTTTAAAAACTTTTTGTAGGCATATATAAACATTTTTTTTCCAATTTTTAGTTTCTTTAAATCCTTATTTTTTTTATCCGATATAATAAAATATTATTTTCATTTCTTTTACATCATTTACTCACTTTAGGAATTTTATTTATCAGCTAAAAGTTATAAAAATAATTTCATGCATAACTTTCTTTGATAATAAAATTCTACAAGTTATATATATATTTATGATTTTATATATTTGTAAGTTTTTTTTTATAAATACTTTCTTTAATTGTAATAAGTAACATACTAGTATTTTCTTATAAATATATTTTAATTTTTTTAATAAGTTCCTTATATATAACTCTAATATACTAAACCTATTTGATCCAATGTATTTCTTTTTGTACATTAAAATATTACCTTCTTTACATATTCCTGTACATATTTACTAAGTTTTATTAAGATTTTTTTTTTCATTTTTTTACTTAATTTTTTTTATGCGTTTTGTATTTTTTTTTTGACTTTTATATTATATACAAACTTTATGGGCTTTTAAGTTTTCTTGTAAACAAAAAATAATTTTTTTTTTAATTTTACATCAAGTTGATTTATTCATAATGCTTTTAATCTAAAGATTACAAAATTATTATTTTTATAATTATTTTTGTAAATCTTGACAACTTGTTAAAACATTTTTGTTTCAATTTAATCTTTTTAATTTATATATATTTGTTATTTCTTTAATATATATCCTTTCATTTATTTTCTTTGGTGATGAATTTTATGAAACGAATCAAAATAGTTGAAAACCTTCTTTTCTGAATGGCTTCAACTTTTACTTTATTATGAAATTTTCATTTTATCATTGATAATCTTTATTAAAGAATTTTCAAATTATCAAAATTAAGTTACTTTAATAACTTTTTATAATTTAACTAATTTGTGAAGATGAAATACTCTATTATTTTTGTAATTATTAACTTTATTGATTATTTTTTATTTTTGTAATTTGAAAAAGATCAAATACTCATATTTCTATAAATAATTAGTTGTTGGAAATTTATTTTGGCCTTCAAAAGATGAAACAGACTTATTTGTACTTGAAATATTGATTTTTAAATTAATTTTTAATTCATTTATAAAAAAACAGAATACTTTTTTTTTGTTAGTGTCTACTACATGATAAAAACTTTTTGAAGTTCGTCGAAAGAAAATTGATCTCCTGTTTGCTGGCAAATAACGATTCCGTTGTTGCTTTTTGCTTGCTCTTCTAAAGCCTTTTAATAAAATTTTAAAAAATAATAAAGAAAGTAAAAATGTTTTTTTATTAATTAATTCAGTTTTTATGGAAGAACAACTTTACTAATTTTTTATAATAAACTATTTCAATTGAAAAATTTTAACTAATTTGAAAGTAATTTTTTTTTTAATGAGCTAATGCTAGTTTTTTAGAAAAACAAACTTATTAATTTGTTATAATAATTGTTATTTTAAAATTAATTTATTCAAAACAGTTTTTAACAAAATTAAAAGTAATTTTTTTATAATCAACTAAATTGGAGTTTTTTTTAAAAAAGAAATTTTATTGATATATAGAATAAATTATTTTAAACTTTGTTTAATTAAAACAGCTCTCAACTGTTTTAAATAATCTTTAATTATAATTAAGTAATGGAATTTTCTTTTAAGAAACAATTTACTAATTTTTTATAATAAATTATTATAAAATTTTAATTTAATTGAAACACTTTATTTAACAAAATTGAAAATATAATTTTTTTAGAACCAAGTAATTCGAGATTTTTTTAAGAATAACAAATTTTTAAAATTTTTATTGAAATTTTTTTTTAATTTTTAATTTAATTGAAGCCGTTTTTAACTATATTGAAATAATTTTATTATTATTGATTAATTCCAGATTTTTTTAGAAAAACTATTTTTACTAAAATTTATAAATAAATGTTAAATTAATTGAAATAATTTATAACTTAAGTAAAAATATTTTTTTTATAATTAATTAATTCGTGATTTTTAAAAAATAAAAAAAATTATTAATTTTTTAGGTTAAATTTTTTCCAATAAATTAATTGAAACAATTTTTAACTAAATTGTAAATAATTTTTTTATAATTAACACTAATTCAATTTTTTTTTATATAAAGAAAAATTTTGAATTTTTGATAATAAATTATTTTGTTAAATATAATTAAAACAATTTTTTTAACTAATTTGAAACCATTTTTTTTATAATTCAATTATTTCGAGATTTTTTATAAAAAAAATTTATTAGTTTTTTATATTAATTTATATTAAAGTTTATTTTTTATACAAATTATATAAATTAATTTTTTATAATAAACTAAAGTAAATTTTTTTGCAGAAATAGTTAATTGTAGATTTATTTTTTTAAGAAAACTTAGTTTATTATATTAAACTAATTTAAGTTTAAATTTTTGAAAAAATATAATTTGATTTATTTTTTTAGATTTATAATTTTTTTAATATGAAGTATATTTTACTTATTTTTACTATATTATTTATGATGTTAAAACAAAGGCGATATTTTTTTCATAATAGAAAAAAGAAATTATATAAATTTTTTTAATACATATTAAATAAAACAATTTTAATATACCGAATTGCTATAAAACTGCGCTCGTCGTAATTGAATTATTTATATTTTTTTATATGAAGAAAAAATAAAATAATTTTTATTTTTCAATTTTTATAAAATCATTAAAAGTAGTTTTTATAAATATAAAAATGATGTGAAAATTTTTATAGTTTTAAGATCTTTTGCTCAAAAAAATATCTTTTTTACTGATCATTAAGAATTAATAATTCATAATAAATTATATAATAATAAAAAAGTCCGAGCTTTAAAAATTCATTTAATATGTAAAATAATGTTAATCTCTTACTAAAACTCGAAAAAAGTTTAGTAAGTAACACTGTCTTTATATATTTTAAGAAAAGGAAATGAATACTAATACATATATATTTAGAATTAATTGTGTTTTATAATTTAAATGGATTAAAATTTCATATTTAAACACAAAATTAGTACTAAATTTTAATAATTAAAAGTTAAACTTGTTTTATATATAAAAGAAACTTTTACTAAAGGTTAATTACTGTTTATACTAAATTATAAATTTAGACGTTTTATATTTTACATTTAAAAATAGTTTTTTCTTAATTCAACTCAATTATAACGGAATTTTATTAAAAATTATAATTTTTTAAGTAATACAATTTATTTTTTAAAAAAAAATAAATTATTATTATAAATTAGCCACAATTAATACCGAAAATTAAAAAATCAACGTTTGATATTTATAAAAACAATAATTATACATATTGGAAACACATAATACTAAATTTTATAAAATCACAAAAAAGAATTATTTTTATAGAAGATAAACTTTTTTTTTATATTATATACAAAGTATTACTTAGTTTTAATAAATACAAGTTTGGTAATTTTTAAAAAAGAAACTTTTAAAACCGAAATTCTATATTAAATTTTGAAAAATTAGCATTTTTTTTTTTATTTAGAAAAAATATTTTTTTCTATAAATATAATCTTTTTTAAAGTATGAACACAAATAATATTAATATTATAAGACTAGAATTTTTAAAAATATAAAAAATACTTTTACTTAAAATTAAACTGTTAATTACAAAAAGAATTCTATTTATAAATATATATATATTTTAAAATATACACAATGTAATACTAAATAAAAGTTTTGGGATTTTTTTTGTAAAATTTTTATAATTAAACAAAAAATTCACACTAAATTTATAAAAATGGGCGTTTTTATTTATAGAAAAAAATATATAATTTCCTATAATATATAAACTTTTCTTATAATATACATATAAATAATATTGATTTTAAATTTTTCTAAAAATAATTTTTACTAAAAATTAAACTCTACTAGTGCTAAATTCATCCAGGAAAACTTAAATACTTTTTTTACAACCTTTTTTAAAAAAAATTAAAAAAAATTAAAAAAAAAAGTTTTTTAATAAATAATAATAAAATAAAACTTTAAATAAATAATATTTTTTATATAACAAAATTAGTACTAAATTTATAAGAAACAAAGTTTTATATTTTATATAAAAATATAATTAAACACATTTAATACTTTAGAATAATTTAATTTTTTTTTAAAAAAATATATAAATAAATATATATAAATAAAAAAATTGCTAAAATATTATATATTAATAATAAGGTATAAGAAAATAAAATTTTGCAATAATAATAATTATATTAATATTTAATAATAATCACTATAAATATAAATATTTCTTAAAAATTTAGCCAAAAATTTGTACAAAATTTCACTAAAAAAAGTTTTGTGTTTTATAATTATATTTATTATTTATTGGAATTTAACACAATATTAAATTTTATTGGAAGTAGAATTATTTATCCTTAAGAAAAATTAATATTATTAAAACTAAAATGGATTTAATAAAAAAATATACTAATTTGCTATAAACATGTCCGTTTGGAAGGCGCATTGGAGGATTTGCGCTGGTCATGACCTTATTGGTCATGCGACAGACCAATTGGGAGCGCGTGCGTTGCGACATTGGGAGATCTGCAGGGTTATTAAAGAATTTTTTTCTTACATTAGAAATATTATAAATATTAATTTTGTAAATTTTTTTAAGTAAATCTCAGTGAATTTCATATTAATATTAATAATAACATAATAACTTTTATTATATTTATAAAAAAGCTAAAAAAAAATTCAATGATATACAAAATCCATATTTATCATAATATTTATTAATATTTCATAGAAATATAGTTATTCATTATATATATAAAATAAGTTAAATTTTTTTATTATTCTACAAAATTATTATTTTTTTTAATGTTTATAAATCTAAGGGATATATAATACTCTAATTATATTTATTGATAAAACTAAAAACTTTTACTTAATAGGAAATATATTAAATAAATAACTAAATAAAGTAAAGCTTTTTTGACTAAAAAAGTATATATATTTTTTATTAGGGCCACTTTTACTTATTCTCTACTTTTCGTTTGTTTATTTATTACCCAAATACAAAAAAAGCTTTATTATACGTTTTTAAAATACCTCCTTAAAATAAATATATTTTACAACTTTTATAGAATTCTTTTTTATAACATTTTTTTATATTCTTATTTTTATAAAATTTTAATATTTTATTTAAATATGATTTTTTTTTTCACTATAATTTTTGTAAATATATAAATATATAAAAATATTGAATTCCATGTGCGAGCTCCTTCATTACTGGATTACAAACAGGACAGTTCGGATTATATTTTTCAGGGCGATTGCAATCTCTAGAAATAGAAATAGTAATAATAATTATAATAAATAATAGCTTTATGGTAATAATGAATAAGAATAATAAGTAACGATAATAATTATAATAAATAAAAGGATAATATAATAATAATATCAATTATTACAAATAATATTAACTGTAGAATGGTAATAATAATGTTTATAAATAATAGTCATTAATAGAATAATAATAACAATAATTACACTAATAATTTTATTTACAATAATAACGATAAAAATAAACTGTTATAATAATAATTATAACTATAGCAGTAATAGTAATGATAATATAATACTAATTAATAATACTGTTATAATATAATGATAATAATAATAACAGTAATAATAATAACACTAATAATAGTTGCTTCCAACTTTTTATGTATTCTAAATATAAAGCAAAAAGTTATAAAGAAAAAGACTAATGAAATGTTCTCAGTAAAAATATTAGCTTATAGTTAAACTTTTTTTTGGTGAAAAGAAAGACCCAATCATTATTTTATACCCAAATAGTTGAATTATTATAAAGAAAATTATATTTATGAAGTTTGAACTTTCCTTATTTTTTTTGTGAAAAGAATATAATAAGGAAAGCATTAGTTTGCTAAAAATTGTTGAGCTTTAAAGGATAATTCATTTTTAAAAAAAAAAGGAACCAATCAACGCAATTTAATTTTTATAATAAAAAATATATAAAAATTTTAATCACCCAACAAAAAAAATTTTGGCCCTACCGTTTTTTATTGTTTAGAATTAACCTCTAAAATTTAAGTTGTTCGTTTCAGTAGCTGTAGTGCGTATTGAAGAAGTCATCAAAGAAAAGTTAATAAAAAAAAATATTTTACTTATAACTTTTAAATGCTAGAAATATTTTAGTTTTTATTTATTTATATATTTTCCATAACTCTTTAACGCATTCTATCATTATTACTGCTATTACTATTATTGTTATTATTGTTATTATGTGTTTATTCTTAAAACTTTAAAATAACAACATATTATTTCATTATTTTTTTAACGAAATATATTCGATAAATTACAATTAAAAGTTTTTGGTAGTAAATAAGTTTTCAAAATTTTTAGTGTATAAACCAATAACTTTCATTAATTTGTTATATATTGATAATATATATTATTTATAGTATTATAATAAATTCATATTTTTTACTCTTCTTGTTATTATATTTGTATTTACTACTAATATTAATAGTAAACTTTTTTTATAAAAAAGTCATTAAATAAAATTGAAAAAAAATATGTTTATATTAATTTTTATGAACGAACGACTTTAAGTATAACATTAAAAGAAAAATGAAGACTTAAAAAAAGTTCTATTTATTATTTTACGTATTAAAAAACTAAAATAATAATAAAAGTAAAAAAAAATAATATAAAAATTATTTTAATGTTGATAAAAAAAAGTATATAAGTATATAAAAATATATAATTATTGAAAGTCTACAAGAAGACTTATAAAAAAAATTTTACGTATAAAAAAATATAATAAATATTTAATTAATATAATAGATAAAAAAAATTATTAATCTTTTATATCAAAAAAATAACTAATAATTTTCTTTTTACGTTAAATGTTATAATAATTTAAAGTAAAAAGAAGAATCATAAAAATATAATATTTATGTTATTATTTATAAAAAAATAAATAAAAGCCAGAAAAAATTTAAAAAGATATATTTTTACGTACGGAATAAATAAATAATAATAAAGGCCAAAAAGTCGAAAAAATAAATATTTTAGTATTGTTACTAAAAAAAACGTATTACGTAAAACGAATAAAAATAATAATAAAAGCAAAAAGAAATAAAAAATAAAAAATATCTTATTAATATTATAAAGAAACATTTTTATGTATAAATAATTTTTAATGTTAAAAGCAAAAAGAAAAGAATATATTTTATTATTATTATAAAAAAATATTATTACATATAAGTAAAACAATGATAAAAGAAAAATTACATGGTATAAAATGTATATCTATTATTATTGTAATATTTTATACGTATAGGAAATAAATAATAAAAGCAAAATTACAAAACAGTAAATAATATTTATATTATTGTTGTTAATATTTTTATAAAAAATAATAATAATAAAAAAAAGGCAAAAATACACGATATGAAAATATTTCATATATTAGAATTTGTAAACACTTTGCACTTAAAATAAAAATAAAAGTAGTAATAGTAAAAATACAAAAAGGTAAATTTTTATTCTATTATTATCGAAAACTCTTTTACATAAAGATATTAAAAATAATAATAAAAGCGAAAATACACGATATAAAAATATTTTTATGTTAAAAAGTATATAATAAATAAAAATAAATACAAAAATATTCAATGTTTTATTTATTATTATGAGCAAATAACAATTTTACGATTGAGAAATAAATAATAACAAAGAACAAGAAAAACTTAAATAATATAAACTATAATATTTTTCATATCATAAATGTATAATAATAATAAATGCAAAAAGAAGACTTGTAATAAAAATAATAAAATGTATTTTTTCATATAAATATTAATAATAATAGAAAAGAAAAAATAATAATTATAGAGTTTTACTAACAAAAATAATAATACTTATAAAAGTAAAAAGAAGTTTTTATTAAAAAAAATTTAATCATAATAATAATGAATGCAACTCTGTTTTTAAAAAGGAGAGCCCTGACTGGAGCGATATAGTGAGTAAGGAGCACGAGGCAAAGTTGTATAAGTTATAAACATTCTCTTTAAATTTTTCGCAAAGCATAAACCATCTTGAGAGTTCAAAATATGGCTGATAGTAATAATAAGTAAAAATAATAATAGAGTTTATAAAAACTTTAAAGGGGGAGAAAGAATATTAATGAAAATAAAAAAGTTTAATAATATTATAACTAATAACAATAACAACAATAATAATTATCATAATAACAATAATAGTGATAATAATAAATTTAATAGTTTACCGAATTTTTTTAACAGAAAAGTACGCAATTTTATATAAAAAAAAATTATGTGATGTTTAAGATTTTGGAATAATATTAATAACAAAGATAAAAGTTCGTTAAAACTAATGAACAGATAAAAAGTTTACTGAAAAATAATGATTTTTAAAAGTTTGAGGAAACTTCTCAACAAAAAGTGCACAGTTTTATATATAAGAAAAGTTTAAAAAATATATAATAGTTTAAAAGTAATGTTTAAGATGTTGGGTAATAGCAATAATAAAAGTTCATTAAGACTAATGAACAGATAAAAAAATGTTCTTTAAAAATAATAATAATGTTACACGTTTAATGAAACTTCTCAATTTTATATATAAAAAGATTTTAATTTTTAAAATAATAAAAAAAATAAACGTTTAATGTAAAATTAAACAAGAAGGCACTGTGGATTTATTTTCATTAGAAAATTTTTAAAAAATAAAAAACATTGAAAATAAAAAAAAAGAAATTTATTATTATTATTATTATAAATAATTTAAAAAAAATCGTTAAAATATTAGTATAAAAATTTATTTATTAATTTTTTATAGCAATTTTTGTTTAAAATTTATATTAAAAAAAAATTTTTATTTTTCTTAATATTATTTTTTATTTTTTGTAGTTTTTTTTAAAATTTTTAAAAATAGTTTAATTATAGAAAAATATTATAAAATTTTATTAAGAAATAATAAAAAAAGGAATATTTAATAAAACTTCCATATAAAAGTGCATAAAAAACGTATATTTAAAAAAATAAACTTTATATAAATATTTTTATAAAAATTTTGATATCATAAAAATATAAATACTCTACTTTAGTAATAATAATAATATTATTTATAAAGTTTATATAATATTAACATAATAAGTAGTAAAAAAATCAAAATATTATTATAAAAGGAACGAAATATAATAAATAATATTAAAAATTTTAATAGAACTTTATATTTAGAGCAAAGACGATCCGGATAAAAGGCCAAGCAGCCCATAACGCTTTGAAATTCCGAAGGAAAAAGTCCAGCATATACAGCGAGATATTCTCTGCAAAAAAAATAATAAAAATAAAGGCAAAGTTAAAATCAGTAGTAAAAGTTAAAAAAAACTAAAAATAGTGCCAAAGTTAAAACCACTGTCAAAGTAAAAAATAATAAAAATAGAAAAGTTAAATCAATAGTAAAAGAAAAAAAAATAAATTATAAGTAAAAAGGATATAAAAAAATAACAAAGCTAAAATCTACAGTAAAAGTAAAAAAATAAATTAAAAGTAAAAAGTAATGAAAAGTAAAAATATATATTAAAAATAAAAGAGTTATGAAAAGTATAATATAGTAAAAGCAAATATAATATAATAATAAAAAAGTGGTAAAATAAAAAAAATTAAATGATTTTAGTAATTATAAAATGAACCTGAATAAATATAAATTTAAATCTTTTATTATAAAATTACAGAAATCCAAAATTTATAATATTTTTTTTTTAAAAAAGAATTATTAAAATAAATTTTTTAAAAAAAATATTAAATTTCTTTATAATTAATTTTTTTATTTTTTTATGAATTCAACAAAATTAAGTTTTTATTAATTATAACTTTTATTATCGGAAATTAATTTATAACTTAAAGAAGTTTTTTGCCTTGCATAGTTCACTGCTTCCACTTTTTTCTCAACACGTAAAAGCTCAATAAATTCTTGAATTCGCAAATTAAATTCTAAAGAACTCTTAAGTAAATTAAAATTTAAATTAAAATAAATTTTTTAGAAAATAATTTAAATCAACTTTTATTTTCCGAAGTTTTGTTCTATTTATAGAGCACCAAGCTAAAGCTTCTCTGTAGATTATTTAGAAATGCAATTTTTTTATAATTGTAAATAAAATTACCTACAAGAATGGCTTTGAAGAGACTTTACAACTTGATGTATTTCACGATAAACATCGGCATCCACTAATTCCTTTTACAAAAAGTTTATTATATATAATTTTTAATAAAAGATTTCTTTAGTCACATAAGGGGATCAATAAAAGTTATTATTTTAAATTATTTTTTAATAGAAGATTCAATAAGTTTATAAAGTTAGTAGTAATTTTGATTATAATATAGTAAATTAAATAATAAATTAATCTTTTAGAAAAGAGAAGAATATTTTTGGTTTTAATTAAATTTTACGAAATCACTGACTAAATATTATTATAAGTTTTTAAACTATTTAAACTTATTATAAACTTAAAAAAGGAATTAAAAAATGAGTACAAGTAAGTTCGAATCTTTTGCAAGTTCACCTGCAGAAATCTCGAAACCGTTTCTTTCATATATAAATAGTTATAAATAACGATGGGTAATTAATTTTTTTAAAATATTATAGTGACCGATAAAAATGCTCTACAAGAATTAAATCAAGAAAGTGTGTTGAAAAATTACTGTCCTCTTAATTATTTTAAATAGAATTTAGAAAGAAAATAAGTTATATAAAGTGCAATTAACCGAAACCTGCTAATAAATCAAGACGATTTAATATCTTTTCTATTATTGAAGTTTCTAGATTTAAACTTAATTCCAGCTTGTTGTAAAAACAAAAAACTAAAAATTTTTGAAAAGAAATAAAAATATATTGGAAACCTCCCCATAAAATTTTTTTAATTTAACAGCAATTTTCTTTAAAGTTTGACGGACAGATTCAACTTCTGTACCATCCCGTTTAGCTAAAAAGTAATATGATTTTATATGTAAATTGACATAAGCTATTTAGCTATTGACCAAGTTCTTTTATAGACTTTTTAACGGTAGAAATTTCCTTCTCTAAATCCCTTTGAATATTTCTAAAGACCTTGTTTAAGTTTTCACAAGGAACTTTAAGGAGAGGAAAAGCTAAAGCAAGTGAAGTTGTTTCTGAAGACAATTCCATTATTAACGGCCTGTCGTAAAAGCTGCAAGGCTTCCAATTTTTTCTTTAATTTATAATAACTTTGTTACTATTAAGCAGAGTTCAGTTCGTAACAATGACTCCCCTATATATGGAGTGCCCCTGCTTTTTTTATCTTTCACGCATCGCTGGAAGGTTCCAAAAATACAAAAATCTACAGCTCTATTTACGTTTACTGAACACTGTTAAAGTAAAACTTTTTTATAAAGCTCAAAAGTAAATTAAGCAAATCCTTTTCTTTTAAATTGGTTGTACACGAAACCTATCTATAAATTTCTTTAAAAAGGAAATTTAATTTTAAGTATCGTTTTAACACACGACCTGCGTTGTCTTTTGACTGAAGTAGAGTTTTTTAGCACGTCTTAAATTTTAATTCGTAGTGGGAATTTCTCTATGTATGGCCGACCAGGAGCCCGTGTCTGTGACTACCGCCCTCCTATTTGAACGCCATCGTTGCGAGTGAATACTCTGCTGTTTTGTGTGGGGATCCCGATCATAAGCATCCTATGTGGAGAGACCGAGTCGATAGTTTGAATGGCCACCTTGAGATCTAGGCTGATGAACTCGGGCTGTGCACACTAAGCCCTAGCAACCAACACAATTGACGACCACAGGCACAATGAACGTACTGGATATTCGCCCTACTAAAAGATATACGTCTCACAACGGCAATTGAAGCGAAGGTCACGACAACAATTAAGGCGCTTTACCCTTTATTATGCGGTAAGAGCATCTTTCTCTGCGAAACAAACGGCAATTGTATGTCTTACACCCAGCCAGTAATGACATTCGCCCCCGCTGCCTGGGCCTACGACTCCATTGCAGTAGCGTAATCGCTGTGGTTGTGCGAAATGAAGCTCTTCACTGGAACCTGCAGCTGAACCCTTTAGACGCTGTCTTCCAAATTAATGCCAATGCCCTATACGATGGGTTACAGGCACACTACTCGCCCGCTGGTGAGTGAATATACTTACGAGCCATGGGACGGGGAACTTTATCGCCGCCCACCTGGCCCTCGTAAGTGCCAGTTTTTGTTTGTTAATGACAAGAAAATAATGACAACTTTTTGATTGAAAGCTATTATGTAACATGTCTGCGATTACTCCTGATTGAAAGCTTGAGTATTCGATGTTTTTTGACTCGATCGAGCACCAGGAACTGGCATTTATAAATAAATAAATAAAAGTTGTTGTATGCCTTCAGTTAATTTTCTTTCTATTATTTATTTTAAATTTCTTAATATTATTTTTTTTAATAATAATAAGTCACTCGTGATCTCTTACAAAAACAGCGGAACTTGTAAATGTTAAGGGGGACTAATTACACGAACTACTCTATTAAAAAACGAAGAACTTTTTCTTATAATTATGATCAAGCTGCTATAGTAGACTATCTCGCCGAAACTTATAACATTTATACTCGTTAAAATTTTTTGTTATAAATACATTTTACTTTATGCATATAATTTTTTAGTTATTAGTAATTATCTTTTTGGCTCTTTTTTATTAATTTTAATTCAGTTACGGACTTACTCTGCTGGAAAGCTTTAGAAAACTTTGACGAATATTTTAAAGATGAAGTCCAATTTTCTTTTAAGCAAAGACAGCTCGTCCGTAACATTAAAAGATTTATTGAAGATGTATGTGAAGTTGAGAGCGAAACAGTAGTGCGAGGCCTCGATTATGTTAACAATTTTAACACCCATCGACCTCTTTCCACCGGATTAATAAAGTTTTTTCTAATATATTAAGTATTATTATTGTTAACATTTATAAAAATTTTTTAATTAAATTTCTTTATTATCGTATATAACTAATAATTAACAATTAAAATAATATTTTTGATATTTGAAAGACTTGATGAAGAGCTTAACGGTGGACTCTTCGATTGTGAAGTTACTGAACTTGCCGGTTCTTCTGGTTCTGGAAAAACTCAGGTGTTGTTTTTCTTCCATTTACTAATTTTTATTAAAGAAATGAATTTTAAGTTCTGCTTATCTTGCGTACTTGAGAATGCTTCCAACCTGAAAGCTGCCATTTATATAGACACGGAAAATAACTTTTCAGCTACACAAATGTACAACATAAGTCAAGCTAAAGGAAATGTAGAAGACACGGTTTTTATTGTTAAAAAAATATTTAATTTTTTTAAGGAACTTTTATTATAGCTTGTATTTTTTATGAATTTTATACATTTTATTTTTTTTATTATAAAATTATCACTATTTTAACGTACGTCTTTACTCTTAAAGGTAATTTTAAACTTGTTGTCTTTGAGAAATTTACTTTATAATTTATACTATTTATCATATATTTTTTAAACTTACTAGTTTCTTTAATATATAGAAGTTTTTAGGTTTATTTGATATAAATTTTTTATTTTTATATATTTTTATAAGAAATAATATTATTAATAGGTATTAAACGATTATGTTCGCTGCCTTCGAGTTTATAATATTTACGATCTTTTTAACGACTTACAAGAAATTTGGAAAATTCTTGAAAATCCTACAAATGAAAAAGTACTCCTTTATTAGATAATTAAGTGTTCTTTAGCAAACTTTTTATTTCTGTATTATTCGTTTTATCGAAAATGTATATATATAACTAGTATTTAGCACAAAATAATATTATCTATCAAAAGTTAATCCCTATTTAACCTCTTAATACCTTTTATTTGGTATAAAAATCTCTGCGCTTGCAATTATAATTATAAGACTTTGCCTTTTACCGCTTATATATATAAATACTTGCGCGCTTTGTTTAAAGAGCGCTAAAATGTTCTAAAATCCCCAACGAAAAAAAATTACTTTAATTTCTGCGCATTTTCTTGTTTATTACAACAATTTTATTTATGTAATTCATTCCATTCATACTAAATAAATTTACTCGACTTAACTAATTCCAACGTAATTTCATATTTAATTTTGTATAATTTATAAATAATTTTAAGTTTCGAAATTAATTAATTTAGTTATACTATTTTTTTAATTATCCATATCAAAGTGCTTAAATTTTTTTAACTATATATAAAAAATTTTAGGCAGAGGATATAAACTTTTTTAAAAATCTAAATTTAATTGTTGTTGATTGTTTGGCAACTTTGATTTATCCTCACATGGCAGCAGACAACCTTCAAGGCTAGATTTATTTTTGTAAACTAATGTGTAACTATAGAAACTTTATAAAGATATTGTTATTCATATTATAGCCCTTGTTATGATAATATTTATTTTTTATTCCAAATTTTATAAATCTTTAACTAATAAATGTTACTGCGTAGATTTCGTGGTTTATTTATATTTTTTATTATTATCATTCATTTTTATTTTTTAGTTTATACTGATTTACTATTTTATAAATATAATATAATCTTATTTATGATAATAATTATTTATAATTTTTTTTTGTGTTTTTTATATAATATACAGCTAGACTCTTATATTTAAAAAAAAAGTTTTCTATAAATTATTTTTACAATCATTTCTATTCAGAGTTTTATGACATATACTTCATAGTTTTTTATTTATATTATTAATATTAAATCTTAAACTTTTTTTTTATTTTTATAAATATTCTGTTATTCTTATATTTTATAAATATTGAATTATAAAAAAATAAAAAAATAAATAATAATGAAAAAGTTTTTAAAATAAAATTAACTAAAATTTTTTATGTATTTTATTAAAATTTACCTTTTTTATTTGTTTATTAATATTTTGGTCTCCAGATTTTTTTTGTAATATTATTTTGGTTTTTTTTTTAATATTAAATTTCTGTACAATTTTCTTATATGCCTATTTATATTATTATTATAAATTTTAATTTTTCTCAGGACTATTTTTCATAATTCACTTAACTTTTTTTATAATAATATTATTTTATTATATATAATATGATATGTAAATATGATTTTTTAATGGAAAACTTTTTTTTGTTAGATTTTTTTTATATATACATTTTGGCTTTTTATAATGTTTACATAAATTTATTACTTTTTATATAATGTATAGCTTTAAAGGATTTCTTAATATAATTTCATTATTATAATATTATTTTCTTATTTATAAAATCTATATTTATTAGAACTTTTTGTTATGGTTTTTATTATAATAAAACGAATTTTTTTTATATTTATATAAATTTATTACTTTTTTCTATTTAATATACAACTTTAAAGGATTTTTAGATATGGTTATATTTTATTACATATATATTTATATATATCGATAAGTTTTTATTAAATTTGATACTGTTATTTCTTTTTTTTATAATAAAAGTATATAAGAAACGAATTTTTCTGTAATTTTTTACTTATTATATTATTTTACTATATATATCAATTTAACACTTTCTCTGTAATATTAACTTTAACGGATTTTAATGAAATTTTATTATTATAATATAATTTTTTATTTATCATGATAATTTTATGAATTTTTTTATAAAAAAATGAAACGAATTTCTATAATAATATTTTATTTATCCTTTATTTATAAAAATATATTACTTTTTATATAATATATCACTTTAAAGGATTTTTATAATACTATTTTATTATATATAAAATTTATTAATTTATTATTTCTTCTTTAAAAATGGACTTTTATATTAGTGTATATATATAATTTACCTTTTTTTCTTTTTATAATATTTTATAAGTTTATAATTTTTTTTATGTAATACATACTTTTAAAATTAGTTTATTTTTAATATTTTGATATAATATATATTTTTTTATTATAGAAAAATATTATATAAAACGAATTTTATTATAGTATTTAATAATTGAGAACTTTTTTTGTTAGTATTTTTATAGTACTAACTTTTTTTTCTTTATTGTTTTATTTTATTTTATTATCAATAACTAATTATATAATAAATATAATATTTTGTCATTGAGAACTTTTTTTCTTTTCATTATTGTATTATATTATTTCACTATTCTATAATAATAATAAAAAATAATATCTAGAACAAATTTATTTGTTTGAGAACCTTTTTCGTTAGTCGATTTTTATATTATTATCTTTTTTTTTTCCTTTTTATTTTACTATATTATTTATAATATTTGTTCATTTACTTTTTATGTATAAAATAATATAATTTTTTTTATGTTAAAAAAGTCATGAAAAGAATTTTTTTTAAAAATAATAAAGAGTTATATAATTATTTTTAATACTAGTTTTATTTGTAAAAATATTTCTATAAGGCTTAGTGCTTCTGCGGGAATTCTCTATTCTTATTAAGAAAATTGCACATAAATTTGCTATTGCCGTTTTGGTTATATATTATTAATATTTGAAATAAATTTATTAATATTATATTATTAATTTATTAATAGTTTTTTATTAAATGGTTTGTAATATAAAAACTACAAATAAAAAATAATAAAGATAAAAAAAAGTGTAATGATAATATGAAAAAAAGGAAATCGTAAAATTATATTTAAGGCAAAAAAAAGGTAAAATAAGTAATATATAATGTTAAAGTTTTTATGGATATTGATAAAAAGTAAAAGCTGTTTTATAAAAAAAAAAATTTTTTATTTTTATATTAAAAATAGTAAATAAGTAAAAAAAAATGTTAAAGTTTTTTTAAAATATTGATAAAAAGTAAAAGTTGACGTATAAAAACTTTTATTTCTATGTATATAAAAAAGCAAATAAGTAAAAGAAAATAAGTAAAAGAAAATAATGTTAAAGTTTCTATAAAATATTAATTTTAATTAAAGGTTGGCATATATATTTTATTTTTTCTATATACAAAAAAGATAACCAATTGCACGGTGACCCGCAACGGCGGAGCTATAGAGCCGGCGATGGGAGCACACTGGCCTTCTTATATTGATACTCGTAAGTGTGTATATAATTATGATTGTTATTATGTATAGTTTTAAGATGTATATACTATTTTCTAATCAAGTTATTGTTATTTAATACTTTTTATTAATAATTATATATGAGTTTACTTTACAGAAAATATATTGTATATTATTATTATAATTTATATAATTTACTAGTTATTAACGTACAATAAATTTTTTTTTAATATTATTATGTTGATTCTCGTTAAGTTTGTATATTTTTTCATCGTTATTAATATCTATTTGTTAATTTTTTTATCAGTTTATATTATTTTTTACTTTTTATTTATAAATATAGCAAAATTTTATTATAGTAAGAAGTTTTAATAATTTACATGTTATTTATGTGTGATAATATTTTTTTTTCCATGATATTATAATTTTATTTATACTTGCAAAGTTTGTATATATTTTTTTATTAATAATTATATTTATATATTATTTTACATCCCTTTAAATGTTTTATTATTATTAATTTATCTTTTTATATTATATATTCCTCGCTTTCTTTAATTATTAGTTTTATAGAATTCTTTTTTTATATACCTGTAAAAGTTAGAAAATTATAAAATTTACTTATATTTAAAGTGTGTTAATATTTTTTTTTCGATTTATTATTATAAAGAAATTTTATTATAGGGATTGTATTACTGGAAGATGGCAATCACAAAAAAGCTCAAATATTAAAACTCTCTGGAAAAGTTTTTTTTTTCCATTTATTATTATTATTATAAATATAATATATTTTTTTAAGGGATACAATAAAGTGGTGGACTTTTAAATATTTTTTATTTATATCTTTTTATTTATTATTTTTTTTTAACTAAAATATTTTAATAATTATAAAATTAGAATAAAAATAAATATAACTTTAATAAAGTTTTTAAATATATATTTTTTTCTTTATTACATATAAAAAAGTTTTGCTTAGTACTTCGCGTAGTTCTTATGATTTCACTATAGCGCCTCAATACCATATAATAGAAAAAAAGGTAGAAGTGGAGTCTTGTCTTGAATTGCTTCGCAACCGGGCATGCGCGTATAAACGTATTTTTAAAATGTTATTGGTTTTTACGTATGGATACTCAATTTTAATTGGACGCTCTTTTATCCGTTATATATCTTGGAGGAAATTTAGTTAATGTTTAACGCTGAGTAAAATTTAAAAAAAAAATTACTATTAGTTAAAGAACTACGGACTTAAAATTGCTTGTAAATTATAAAGAGACCACGTGAAATTTCTGGGTTTGTACCATGCGATATGGACATGTGCTCGCAACCTCGGGTTTGGGGGTTCTTACCAATATTTTCGAGGGTGAATATTTCAACTCTTCACTGTTTGACGGAGAGAGAGAGGTGTCTTATAAAGAAAAGGTTTTGAAAATATTATTATTTATTTAGATGGCATCTCTCTAACTTGAGCTCCACATGCTGGATTCTATAAAGCTAATAACGCAAATAAATGTTTCTATTTCTTGCTCTTCGAAATGTGCTCTCATTTTGTACTGTCAATTGTAAATTTTTCGAATTACTAGACAGACGAGCTATTAAAATTATATAAAATATACAAATAGTATTTTAGGAGCTCCAATATAAAGAACTAGCAGTCTTTAAAAAAGGTGAGGTGGCTTTAATAAAAACTGCTTATATCGTACTATTTATAAGTGTTGCTTGAAGTCACACTCTTCTCGCGTAGTGTTCAACTATAGCGCCCCCAAAAAAGATAGCAAGGATTGACAAAAATAAGTTATTAACAGATTTATTGTAACAAACACTTAAACATTTATTTCGCAGGTTTATTAATAACAAAGTACAAGCAAAAGCACAACTTTATAACTTTTTACAAAAAAAGTTTTTTTTTACAATTTGGTTTTACTTAAATGCCTAAACCAAAAATTTATAAATTTGTTAAAATTCGGACAACCCCAATAGCCGAAAATTTAGATGACTGGTTTGGATTTCTCGAATCGATTGAAGAAATACTTTATATATAGAGCACAAAACCGCTATGAAGAATCGTCGTTTCAGTATGTTTCTTATTCAATAAAAACTAACTTGAGTTTTCCGTTTTACTTTACCATACCATGGTGCTCACCGGATATACATACAAGCGCGCGCCGAACAAACTCCTCAAAAGTCATCCTCGCCCAAGCCCGAGGACGCAGGACAAATTGATTATGGAGCCTTCGCAGAAGCTATTTATACCCTCAGTTAGGCCCCACGCTACGAAACATCTCGAACACTCGAAAACATTCTGCTAACGTCACAACAAGAAAACATCGGCCTATCTAAATAAAGATGAACTTTAAAAATTTACGTACATTCTCGTAACCAATAGCAAAACAATATTATGTGGTTTAGGTTGAGATCATTTCACAAAAGCTACCGGTCTTAAGAAGTTGCTATATATCTCTAATAAAAATATATAATTATAAAGAAAGCGGTGGTCTGTATTAAATAAAATAGCTTATATCGTACTTTATTAAAAAAGAAAGGGTCATCATTTACGAAGAAAGTGAGGCTATTTTAAAAATTTTTAATACATGCTCACAACCAATAGTAAATCACGTAGTATTAGAAAGCATGAGGCCATTACAATCTTCGTAACAGCTGACTTTTCTAAAAGAAAACAAAACAATGTTATTAAAAATGCTATTCCGTATTTATAAAATTGCCCATTAAGTTCATGTTTTTAAAAAAAGGTTCTTTACTTGAAAATGAAGCTAATATTATTATTAAGCTTTTCAAATATTCGAGTTTAGTAACGGAATAATAAATAACATGTTAGTTGGCTCAATTCTTGAGTCTATTGCTGCTGCTATTTGTAAAAGTTTCTGAACTATACAATTTTAATTTAAAAAAAAAGTAAAACTTTTAAAAAAATTACACATATCGTACTTTTTTATATATAAGGCAGGCCATCATTAACGAATAAAAACAATTTTGAAAAATTTATAATACACTATCACAACCAATAGTGAAACACGAACTAAAGTTACGAAGAGCACGCGAGTCACACTTGAGACCATTTCACGAAAACTGTGAAAGCAAAAGTTTTTTTTTTTTATTTAATGCAGAAGCAATGCCTGATCCCGTTATTATTCCTTCACTTCGATACGGCCTGAAATTTACAAAAACACAGAAAAAATTTTCTTTTGTAGTATTTTTTTTATTTTTATCTTATATTAATTTAATGTATTTAAAATAACAGGAAACGGTACAAAGCTCTTTACCTAAAGTTTCAAATAATACTAAAGTTTTGCCAAAAACTTTAGATTTTTTTGGAAAGTTGGAAAATGTAGGCTTTGATTTTGGGAAAAAGAAAGTTTGTAGTGTAGATAAAACTGATAAAGCAGAAATATGTGCTACTGTTGTTTTGAAAAAAGAAAGGGTTGATAGGGAAAAAAAATGTACTGTATTTAATAACAGGGAAGGTAAAGCTTTTATATGATATAAAAGTTATAGTTAAATTATTTTACAATTATACGAACTAATTTTTTTTTATTTTTTTTATTTTATTTGTTATATATGATAGATCAAGATACACAAGAAATAAAAACTGAAAATTGTTCGGATCTGAAAAATCAACAAGTAAATTTTTTTTTAGTTAAAATATCTTTTTTAGTTTATAATTACTTTAAAATATAAGAATATACAACTACGAAAAAAACATAAAATAAAAGTATCCGGTTATAATATTCCTGACATCTCTATAGATTTTTCAGAATTAAAAAAAAGGTTTATTATTTATATTTCTTTTTAATTTTTTTGTATAAATTTAACTAAAAAGAACTTTTTTTATAATAAAGGTACAAAATAAACGACTATCTTCTTGCTAACGTTGCTGAATTTGGATTTCCTATGCCCACACCGATTCAGATGCAGGCCATTCCTTTACTTCTGGAGGTATTTTTTATATTTATGAAATTTTTCTTAGGTTTACAAAACTAAATAATTTTCTTTATATTTTTGGAGATACTTTTTCTAAGTTATAATAATTTGTAAAACTTAGTTTTTTTTTGTTTTTAAAATTTTTATAGGGACTTATTAAACATTAATTTTTTTATTTAGGGAGGATTTTTTTAATTTTATATACAATTTTATAAAACATACTTTAAAAACGGTTTAAATAATTTAAAATTATTAAATTTTATTTCAGAATTATTTAATACTATAATAACAATAATTATCCTAATTTACTTTAAAATTAAACAAAACGAAAAAAACCATTATAAAATCTACTTAACATCTAATAAAACTATAATAATTTAAATTTTCTCTTTATTTCTGGAGAATTTTTTCTTTACACGTCTATATTTTTATATCTGCGGGTTTTTTATGAACTTTTTTTTACTAAATTAGTTCATATTTTTTCATTTTTCGAGGATTTGTATAAAAATATATTTAAAAACTTAAAAAAAAAATTTATATTAAAATTTTTATATGAAATTAAAGAAAACCTAATAAGTTTCTTTTTTTATATCTCTGGAATTTTTTTAATATTATATTCATTTTTAAAACTATTTAACTTTTTTTTAAAATATATTTATGATTTATTGAAAATTAAATTAAAAATTTTATTACGTTAATTTTGATTTCTTTTAAGGTTTTTATTAAAAAATTGATTTATTTTTATTAGAATCGCGAAGTCGTTGCCTGCGCACCAACTGGATCAGGAAAAACACTGGCCTTTGTTTTACCTCTTTTTGCTTTATTACAAGTACTTTTGTACTTCAGATTAATCGTTATTTTTAGTTAATTAAGATTTTATTTTTTTGATTGTAAAAAATTTTAATATAAATAATTTTTTTAAACTTACTAAGCATTTGACTTTATTATTTGAAAATAATTAACAATTTGTGTGTTAAACTGCTCTAAAGATCGTTTTCCTTAAGAAAATTACATAATTAAATCAAAAAAAGAATTTTACTTAGAACAACATTTATTTATATATTACTAAAAAAAATTTTAAATAATAAATAAATATTTTTTTTATAAAAAACAATTTATAAATAAATAGAAAATTTTGTAACTAATTTATCTAATATATATTTAAATTTTTTAAGTTTGAAATTATTTGTTTATATTTTTTAAAGGGGATTTTGTAATGTAAATTTTTTTTTTAACAAAATTTATTTTAATTTATCAATTGCAGACCTTTTAGTATTTTTTTTTATAAATTTTTAATTTTTAATTTTATTATTAATTGTAAAATTTATTAACAAACTTATTGATTTTAAAGAACTATAGAAAATTATGTTTGATTTATTTTTAAAATCTAAAAATTATTTTTGTTTTAATTTTATTAATTTTTTTTTTAATGGATAATTTTATTATATAAATTTTATTTTGCTTGTAAAAATTAATAGTATAATTTTTATTAAACATAATTTGTTAAGTTTACTTATTAGTCCGAGATCTCTTATTTTTATTTTTATTTAATTTTTTTAATTTTTTTATTGAAATTTTGAATTTTTAATTTTATAGTTATGAATAAC
>NW_026973232.1:0-35118 GCF_036711695.1 Zophobas morio | reverse complement strand
TATCTACGAACGCCAGAATGCATAAAATTGACCTAAACGTCTCCTTTTCCTATTCTGAGTCGATTCTGCATGCTTTAAGTGTGTTTGGTGGCTCAGAACCATCAAAAAACGTTGAAATATAGTTCAAATTCAATAAAAATCGACAAAAATACAGTTTCTAGCTAAAGTTTGATGGTTTCGTTGCACTTTCCGAGCCCGTAGGGTATCTGATTGGCTTAAAAGTACAAGAAAACACTTCAAAAGTGACGTTTCTGAAGAATTTTAACAGTTTTCTTGTATCTACGAACGCCAGAATCCATAAAATTGACCTAAACGTCTCCTTTTCCTATTCTGAGTCGATTCTGCATGCTTTAAGTGTGTTTGGTGGCTCAGAACCATCAAAAAACGTTGAAATATAGTTCAAATTCAATAAAAATCGACAAAAATACAGTTTCTAGCTAAAATTTGATGGTTTCGTTGCACTTTCCGAGCCCGTTGGGTATCTGATTGGCTTAAAAGTACAAGAAAACATTTCAAAAGTGACGTTTCTGAAGAATTTTAACAGTTTTCTTGTATCTACGAACGCCAGAATGCATAAAATTGACCTAAACGTCTCCTTTTCCTATTCTGAGTCGATTCTGCATGCTTTAAGTGTGTTTGGTGGCTCAGAACCATCAAAAAACGTTGAAATATAGTTCAAATTCAATAAAAATCGACAAAAATACAGTTTCTAGCTAAAATTTGATGGTTTCGTTGCACTTTCCGAGCCCGTAGGGTATCTGATTGGCTTAAAAGTACAAGAAAACACTTCAAAAGTGACGTTTCTGAAGAATTTTAACAGTTTTCTTGTATCTACGAACGCCAGAATGCATAAAATTGACCTAAACGTCTCCTTTTCCTATTCTGAGTCGATTCTGCATGCTTTAAGTGTGTTTGGTGGCTCAGAACCATCAAAAAACGTTGAAATATAGTTCAAATTCAATAAAAATCGACAAAAATACAGTTTCTAGCTAAAATTTGATGGTTTCGTTGCACTTTCCGAGCCCGTAGGGTATCTGATTGGCTTAAAAGTACAAGAAAACACTTCCAAAAGTGACGTTTCTGAAGAATTTTAACAGTTTTCTTGTATCTACGAACGCCAGAATGCATAAAATTGACCTAAACGTCTCCTTTTCCTATTCTGAGTCGATTCAGCATGCTTTAAGTGTGTTTGGTGGCTCAGAACCATTAAAAAACGTTGAAATATAGTTCAAATTCAATAAAAATCGACAAAAATACAGTTTCTAGCTAAAATTTGATGGTTTCGTTGCACTTTCCGAGCCCGTAGGGTATCTGATTGGCTTAAAAGTACAAGAAAACACTTCAAAAGTGACGTTTCTGAAGAATTTTAACAGTTTTCTTGTATCTACGAACGCCAGAATGCATAAAATTGACCTAAACGTCTCCTTTTCCTATTCTGAGTCGATTCTGCATGCTTTAAGTGTGTTTGGTGGCTCAGAACCATCAAAAAACGTTGAAATATAGTTCAAATTCAATAAAAATCGACAAAAATACAGTTTCTAGCTAAAATTTGATGGTTTCGTTGCACTTTCCGAGCCCGTAGGGTATCTGATTGGCTTAAAAGTACAAGAAAACACTTCAAAAGTGACGTTTCTGAAGAATTTTAACAGTTTTCTTGTATCTACGAACGCCAGAATGCATAAAATTGACCTAAACGTCTCCTTTTCCTATTCTGAGTCGATTCTGCATGCTTTAAGTGTGTTTGGTGGCTCAGAACCATCAAAAAACGTTGAAATATAGTTCAAATTCAATAAAAATCGACAAAAATACAGTTTCTAGCTAAAATTTGATGGTTTCGTTGCACTTTCCGAGCCCGTAGGGTATCTGATTGGCTTAAAAGTACAAGAAAACACTTCAAAAGTGACGTTTCTGAAGAATTTTAACAGTTTTCTTGTATCTACGAACGCCAGAATGCATAAAATTGACCTAAACGTCTCCTTTTCCTATTCTGAGTCGATTCTGCATGCTTTAAGTGTGTTTGGTGGCTCAGAACCATCAAAAAACGTTGAAATATAGTTCAAATTCAATAAAAATCGACAAAAATACAGTTTCTAGCTAAAATTTGATGGTTTCGTTGCACTTTCCGAGCCCGTAGGGTATCTGATTGGCTTAAAAGTACAAGAAAACACTTCAAAAGTGACGTTTCTGAAGAATTTTAACAGTTTTCTTGTATCTACGAACGCCAGAATGCATAAAATTGACCTAAACGTCTCCTTTTCCTATTCTGAGTCGATTCTGCATGCTTTAAGTGTGTTTGGTGGCTCAGAACCATCAAAAAACGTTGAAATATAGTTCAAATTCAATAAAAATCGACAAAAATACAGTTTCTAGCTAAAATTTGATGGTTTCGTTGCACTTTCCGAGCCCGTAGGGTATCTGATTGGCTTGAAAGTACAAGAAAACACTTCAAAAAGTGACGTTTCTGAAGAATTTTAACAGTTTTCTTGTATCTACGAACGCCAGAATGCATAAAATTGACCTAAACGTCTCCTTTTCCTATTCTGAGTCGATTCTGCATGCTTTAAGTGTGTTTGGTGGCTCAGAACCATCAAAAAACGTTGAAATATAGTTCAAATTCAATAAAAATCGACAAAAATACAGTTTCTAGCTAAAATTTGATGGTTTCGTTGCACTTTCCGAGCCCGTAGGGTATCTGATTGGCTTGAAAGTACAAGAAAACACTTCAAAAGTGACGTTTCTGAAGAATTTTAACAGTTTTCTTGTATCTACGAACGCCAGAATGCATAAAATTGACCTAAACGTCTCCTTTTCCTATTCTGAGTCGATTCTGCATGCTTTAAGTGTGTTTGGTGGCTCAGAACCATCAAAAAACGTTGAAATATAGTTCAAATTCAATAAAAATCGACAAAAATACAGTTTCTAGCTAAAATTTGATGGTTTCGTTGCACTTTCCGAGCCCGTTGGGTATCTGATTGGCTTAAAAGTACAAGAAAACACTTCAAAAGTGACGTTTCTGAAGAATTTTAACAGTTTTCTTGTATCTACGAACGCCAGAATGCATAAAATTGACCTAAACGTCTCCTTTTCCTATTCTGAGTCGATTCTGCATGCTTTAAGTGTGTTTGGTGGCTCAGAACCATCAAAAAACGTTGAAATATGGTTCAAATTCAATAAAAATCGACAAAAATACAGTTTCTAGCTAAAATTTGATGGTTTTGTTGCACTTTCCGAGCCCGTAGGGTATCTGATTGGCTTAAAAGTACAAGAAAACACTTCAAAAGTGACGTTTCTGAAGAATTTTAACAGTTTTCTTGTATCTACGAACGCCAGAATGCATAAAATTGACCTAAACGTCTCCTTTTCCTATTCTGAGTCGATTCTGCATGCTTGAAGTGTGTTTGGTGGCTCAGAACCATCAAAAAACGTTGAAATATAGTTCAAATTCAATTAAAATCGACAAAAATACAGTTTCTAGCTAAAATTTGATGGTTTCGTTGCACTTTCCGAGCCCGTAGGGTATCTGATTGGCTTAAAAGTACAAGAAAACACTTCAAAAGTTACGTTTCTGAAGAATTTTAACAGTTTTCTTGTATCTACGAACGCCAGAATGCATAAAATTGACCTAAACGTCTCCTTTTCCTATTCTGAGTCGATTCTGCATGCTTTAAGTGTGTTTGGTGGCTCAGAACCATCAAAAAACGTTGAAATATAGTTCAAATTCAATAAAAATCGACAAAAATACAGTTTCTAGCTAAAGTTTGATGGTTTCGTTGCACTTTCCGAGCCCGTAGGGTATCTGATTGGCTTAAAAGTACAAGAAAACACTTCAAAAGTGACGTTTCTGAAGAATTTTAACAGTTTTCTTGTATCTACGAACGCCAGAATGCATAAAATTGACCTAAACGTCTCCTTTTCCTATTCTGAGTCGATTCTGCATGCTTTAAGTGTGTTTGGTGGCTCAGAACCATCAAAAAACGTTGAAATATAGTTCAAATTCAATAAAAATCGACAAAAATACAGTTTCTAGCTAAAATTTGATGGTTTCGTTGCACTTTCCGAGCCCGTTGGGTATCTGATTGGCTTAAAAGTACAAGAAAACATTTCAAAAGTGACGTTTCTGAAGAATTTTAACAGTTTTCTTGTATCTACGAACGCCAGAATGCATAAAATTGACCTAAACGTCTCCTTTTCCTATTCTGAGTCGATTCTGCATGCTTTAAGTGTGTTTGGTGGCTCAGAACCATCAAAAAACGTTGAAATATAGTTCAAATTCAATAAAAATCGACAAAAATACAGTTTCTAGCTAAAATTTGATGGTTTCGTTGCACTTTCCGAGCCCGTAGGGTATCTGATTGGCTTAAAAGTACAAGAAAACACTTCAAAAGTGACGTTTCTGAAGAATTTTAACAGTTTTCTTGTATCTACGAACGCCAGAATGCATAAAATTGACCTAAACGTCTCCTTTTCCTATTCTGAGTCGATTCTGCATGCTTTAAGTGTGTTTGGTGGCTCAGAACCATCAAAAAACGTTGAAATATAGTTCAAATTCAATAAAAATCGACAAAAATACAGTTTCTAGCTAAAATTTGATGGTTTCGTTGCACTTTCCGAGCCCGTAGGGTATCTGATTGGCTTAAAAGTACAAGAAAACACTTCAAAAGTGACGTTTCTGAAGAATTTTAACAGTTTTCTTGTATCTACGAACGCCAGAATGCATAAAATTGACCTAAACGTCTCCTTTTCCTATTCTGAGTCGATTCAGCATGCTTTAAGTGTGTTTGGTGGCTCAGAACCATTAAAAAACGTTGAAATATAGTTCAAATTCAATAAAAATCGACAAAAATACAGTTTCTAGCTAAAATTTGATGGTTTCGTTGCACTTTCCGAGCCCGTAGGGTATCTGATTGGCTTAAAAGTACAAGAAAACACTTCAAAAGTGACGTTTCTGAAGAATTTTAACAGTTTTCTTGTATCTACGAACGCCAGAATGCATAAAATTGACCTAAACGTCTCCTTTTCCTATTCTGAGTCGATTCTGCATGCTTTAAGTGTGTTTGGTGGCTCAGAACCATCAAAAAACGTTGAAATATAGTTCAAATTCAATAAAAATCGACAAAAATACAGTTTCTAGCTAAAATTTGATGGTTTCGTTGCACTTTCCGAGCCCGTAGGGTATCTGATTGGCTTAAAAGTACAAGAAAACACTTCAAAAGTGACGTTTCTGAAGAATTTTAACAGTTTTCTTGTATCTACGAACGCCAGAATGCATAAAATTGACCTAAACGTCTCCTTTTCCTATTCTGAGTCGATTCTGCATGCTTTAAGTGTGTTTGGTGGCTCAGAACCATCAAAAAACGTTGAAATATAGTTCAAATTCAATAAAAATCGACAAAAATACAGTTTCTAGCTAAAATTTGATGGTTTCGTTGCACTTTCCGAGCCCGTAGGGTATCTGATTGGCTTAAAAGTACAAGAAAACACTTCAAAAGTGACGTTTCTGAAGAATTTTAACAGTTTTCTTGTATCTACGAACGCCAGAATGCATAAAATTGACCTAAACGTCTCCTTTTCCTATTCTGAGTCGATTCTGCATGCTTTAAGTGTGTTTGGTGGCTCAGAACCATCAAAAAACGTTGAAATATAGTTCAAATTCAATAAAAATCGACAAAAATACAGTTTCTAGCTAAAATTTGATGGTTTCGTTGCACTTTCCGAGCCCGTAGGGTATCTGATTGGCTTGAAAGTACAAGAAAACACTTCAAAAGTGACGTTTCTGAAGAATTTTAACAGTTTTCTTGTATCTACGAACGCC
This sequence comes from Zophobas morio, assembly GCF_036711695.1. Classification (NCBI taxonomy): domain Eukaryota; kingdom Metazoa; phylum Arthropoda; class Insecta; order Coleoptera; family Tenebrionidae; genus Zophobas; species Zophobas morio. The sequence continues at coordinate 29,306 of NW_026973232.1, read as the reverse complement.
AGAATGCATAAAATTGACCTAAACGTCTCCTTTTCCTATTCTGAGTCGATTCTGCATGCTTTAAGTGTGTTTGGTGGCTCAGAACCATCAAAAAACGTTGAAATATAGTTCAAATTCAATAAAAATCGACAAAAATACAGTTTCTAGCTAAAATTTGATGGTTTCGTTGCACTTTCCGAGCCCGTAGGGTATCTGATTGGCTTGAAAGTACAAGAAAACACTTCAAAAGTGACGTTTCTGAAGAATTTTAACAGTTTTCTTGTATCTACGAACGCCAGAATGCATAAAATTGACCTAAACGTCTCCTTTTCCTATTCTGAGTCGATTCTGCATGCTTTAAGTGTGTTTGGTGGCTCAGAACCATCAAAAAACGTTGAAATATAGTTCAAATTCAATAAAAATCGACAAAAATACAGTTTCTAGCTAAAATTTGATGGTTTCGTTGCACTTTCCGAGCCCGTTGGGTATCTGATTGGCTTAAAAGTACAAGAAAACACTTCAAAAGTGACGTTTCTGAAGAATTTTAACAGTTTTCTTGTATCTACGAACGCCAGAATGCATAAAATTGACCTAAACGTCTCCTTTTCCTATTCTGAGTCGATTCTGCATGCTTTAAGTGTGTTTGGTGGCTCAGAACCATCAAAAAACGTTGAAATATGGTTCAAATTCAATAAAAATCGACAAAAATACAGTTTCTAGCTAAAATTTGATGGTTTCGTTGCACTTTCCGAGCCCGTAGGGTATCTGATTGGCTTAAAAGTACAAGAAAACACTTCAAAAGTGACGTTTCTGAAGAATTTTAACAGTTTTCTTGTATCTACGAACGCCAGAATGCATAAAATTGACCTAAACGTCTCCTTTTCCTATTCTGAGTCGATTCTGCATGCTTGAAGTGTGTTTGGTGGCTCAGAACCATCAAAAAACGTTGAAATATAGTTCAAATTCAATTAAAATCGACAAAAATACAGTTTCTAGCTAAAATTTGATGGTTTCGTTGCACTTTCCGAGCCCGTAGGGTATCTGATTGGCTTAAAAGTACAAGAAAACACTTCAAAAGTTACGTTTCTGAAGAATTTTAACAGTTTTCTTGTATCTACGAACGCCAGAATGCATAAAATTGACCTAAACGTCTCCTTTTCCTATTCTGAGTCGATTCTGCATGCTTTAAGTGTGTTTGGTGGCTCAGAACCATCAAAAAACGTTGAAATATAGTTCAAATTCAATAAAAATCGACAAAAATACAGTTTCTAGCTAAAGTTTGATGGTTTCGTTGCACTTTCCGAGCCCGTAGGGTATCTGATTGGCTTAAAAGTACAAGAAAACACTTCAAAAGTGACGTTTCTGAAGAATTTTAACAGTTTTCTTGTATCTACGAACGCCAGAATGCATAAAATTGACCTAAACGTCTCCTTTTCCTATTCTGAGTCGATTCTGCATGCTTTAAGTGTGTTTGGTGGCTCAGAACCATCAAAAAACTTTGAAATATAGTTCAAATTCAATAAAAATCGACAAAAATACAGTTTCTAGCTAAAATTTGATGGTTTCGTTGCACTTTCCGAGCCCGTAGGGTATCTGATTGGCTTAAAAGTACAAGAAAACACTTCAAAAGTGACGTTTCTGAAGAATTTTAACAGTTTTCTTGTATCTACGAACGCCAGAATGCATAAAATTGACCTAAACGTCTCCTTTTCCTATTCTGAGTCGATTCTGCATGCTTTAAGTGTGTTTGGTGGCTCAGAACCATCAAAAAACGTTGAAATATAGTTCAAATTCAATGAAAATCGACAAAAATACAGTTTCTAGCTAAAATTTGATGGTTTCGTTGCACTTTCCGAGCCCGTAGGGTATCTGATTGGCTTAAAAGTACAAGAAAACACTTCAAAAGTGACGTTTCTGAAGAATTTTAACAGTTTTCTTGTATCTACGAACGCCAGAATGCATAAAATTGACCTAAACGTCTCCTTTTCCTATTCTGAGTCGATTCTGCATGCTTTAAGTGTGTTTGGTGGCTCAGAACCATCAAAAAACGTTGAAATATAGTTCAAATTCAATAAAAATCGACAAAAATACAGTTTCTAGCTAAAATTTGATGGTTTCGTTGCACTTTCCGAGCCCGTAGGGTATCTGATTGGCTTAAAAGTACAAGAAAACACTTCAAAAGTGACGTTTCTGAAGAATTTTAACAGTTTTCTTGTATCTACGAACGCCAGAATGCATAAAATTGACCTAAACGTCTCCTTTTCCTATTCTGAGTCGATTCTGCATGCTTTAAGTGTGTTTGGTGGCTCAGAACCATCAAAAAACGTTGAAATATAGTTCAAATTCAATAAAAATCGACAAAAATACAGTTTCTAGCTAAAATTTGATGGTTTCGTTGCACTTTCCGAGCCCGTAGGGTATCTGATTGGCTTGAAAGTACAAGAAAACACTTCAAAAGTGACGTTTCTGAAGAATTTTAACAGTTTTCTTGTATCTACGAACGCCAGAATGCATAAAATTGACCTAAACGTCTCCTTTTCCTATTCTGAGTCGATTCTGCATGCTTTAAGTGTGTTTGGTGGCTCAGAACCATCAAAAAACGTTGAAATATAGTTCAAATTCAATAAAAATCGACAAAAATACAGTTTCTAGCTAAAATTTGATGGTTTCGTTGCACTTTCCGAGCCCGTTGGGTATCTGATTGGCTTAAAAGTACAAGAAAACACTTCAAAAGTGACGTTTCTGAAGAATTTTAACAGTTTTCTTGTATCTACGAACGCCAGAATGCATAAAATTGACCTAAACGTCTCCTTTTCCTATTCTGAGTCGATTCTGCATGCTTTAAGTGTGTTTGGTGGCTCAGAACCATCAAAAAACGTTGAAATATGGTTCAAATTCAATAAAAATCGACAAAAATACAGTTTCTAGCTAAAATTTGATGGTTTCGTTGCACTTTCCGAGCCCGTAGGGTATCTGATTGGCTTAAAAGTACAAGAAAACACTTCAAAAGTGACGTTTCTGAAGAATTTTAACAGTTTTCTTGTATCTACGAACGCCAGAATGCATAAAATTGACCTAAACGTCTCCTTTTCCTATTCTGAGTCGATTCTGCATGCTTGAAGTGTGTTTGGTGGCTCAGAACCATCAAAAAACGTTGAAATATAGTTCAAATTCAATTAAAATCGACAAAAATACAGTTTCTAGCTAAAATTTGATGGTTTCGTTGCACTTTCCGAGCCCGTAGGGTATCTGATTGGCTTAAAAGTACAAGAAAACACTTCAAAAGTTACGTTTCTGAAGAATTTTAACAGTTTTCTTGTATCTACGAACGCCAGAATGCATAAAATTGACCTAAACGTCTCCTTTTCCTATTCTGAGTCGATTCTGCATGCTTTAAGTGTGTTTGGTGGCTCAGAACCATCAAAAAACGTTGAAATATAGTTCAAATTCAATAAAAATCGACAAAAATACAGTTTCTAGCTAAAGTTTGATGGTTTCGTTGCACTTTCCGAGCCCGTAGGGTATCTGATTGGCTTAAAAGTACAAGAAAACACTTCAAAAGTGACGTTTCTGAAGAATTTTAACAGTTTTCTTGTATCTACGAACGCCAGAATGCATAAAATTGACCTAAACGTCTCCTTTTCCTATTCTGAGTCGATTCTGCATGCTTTAAGTGTGTTTGGTGGCTCAGAACCATCAAAAAACGTTGAAATATAGTTCAAATTCAATAAAAATCGACAAAAATACAGTTTCTAGCTAAAATTTGATGGTTTCGTTGCACTTTCCGAGCCCGTTGGGTATCTGATTGGCTTAAAAGTACAAGAAAACATTTCAAAAGTGACGTTTCTGAAGAATTTTAACAGTTTTCTTGTATCTACGAACGCCAGAATGCATAAAATTGACCTAAACGTCTCCTTTTCCTATTCTGAGTCGATTCTGCATGCTTTAAGTGTGTTTGGTGGCTCAGAACCATCAAAAAACGTTGAAATATAGTTCAAATTCAATAAAAATCGACAAAAATACAGTTTCTAGCTAAAATTTGATGGTTTCGTTGCACTTTCCGAGCCCGTAGGGTATCTGATTGGCTTAAAAGTACAAGAAAACACTTCAAAAGTGACGTTTCTGAAGAATTTTAACAGTTTTCTTGTATCTACGAACGCCAGAATGCATAAAATTGACCTAAACGTCTCCTTTTCCTATTCTGAGTCGATTCTGCATGCTTTAAGTGTGTTTGGTGGCTCAGAACCATCAAAAAACGTTGAAATATAGTTCAAATTCAATAAAAATCGACAAAAATACAGTTTCTAGCTAAAATTTGATGGTTTCGTTGCACTTTCCGAGCCCGTAGGGTATCTGATTGGCTTAAAAGTACAAGAAAACACTTCAAAAGTGACGTTTCTGAAGAATTTTAACAGTTTTCTTGTATCTACGAACGCCAGAATGCATAAAATTGACCTAAACGTCTCCTTTTCCTATTCTGAGTCGATTCTGCATGCTTTAAGTGTGTTTGGTGGCTCAGAACCATTAAAAAACGTTGAAATATAGTTCAAATTCAATAAAAATCGACAAAAATACAGTTTCTAGCTAAAATTTGATGGTTTCGTTGCACTTTCCGAGCCCGTAGGGTATCTGATTGGCTTAAAAGTACAAGAAAACACTTCAAAAGTGACGTTTCTGAAGAATTTTAACAGTTTTCTTGTATCTACGAACGCCAGAATGCATAAAATTGACCTAAACGTCTCCTTTTCCTATTCTGAGTCGATTCTGCATGCTTTAAGTGTGTTTGGTGGCTCAGAACCATCAAAAAACGTTGAAATATAGTTCAAATTCAATAAAAATCGACAAAAATACAGTTTCTAGCTAAAATTTGATGGTTTCGTTGCACTTTCCGAGCCCGTAGGGTATCTGATTGGCTTAAAAGTACAAGAAAACACTTCAAAAGTGACGTTTCTGAAGAATTTTAACAGTTTTCTTGTACCTACGAACGCCAGAATGCATAAAATTGACCTAAACGTCTCCTTTTCCTATTCTGAGTCGATTCTGCATGCTTTAAGTGTGTTTGGTGGCTCAGAACCATCAAAAAACGTTGAAATATAGTTCAAATTCAATAAAAATCGACAAAAATACAGTTTCTAGCTAAAATTTGATGGTTTCGTTGCACTTTCCGAGCCCGTAGGGTATCTGATTGGCTTAAAAGTACAAGAAAACACTTCAAAAGTGACGTTTCTGAAGAATTTTAACAGTTTTCTTGTATCTACGAACGCCAGAATGCATAAAATTGACCTAAACGTCTCCTTTTCCTATTCTGAGTCGATTCTGCATGCTTTAAGTGTGTTTGGTGGCTCAGAACCATCAAAAAACGTTGAAATATAGTTCAAATTCAATAAAAATCGACAAAAATACAGTTTCTAGCTAAAATTTGATGGTTTCGTTGCACTTTCCGAGCCCGTAGGGTATCTGATTGGCTTGAAAGTACAAGAAAACACTTCAAAAGTGACGTTTCTGAAGAATTTTAACAGTTTTCTTGTATCTACGAACGCCAGAATGCATAAAATTGACCTAAACGTCTCCTTTTCCTATTCTGAGTCGATTCTGCATGCTTTAAGTGTGTTTGGTGGCTCAGAACCATCAAAAAACGTTGAAATATAGTTCAAATTCAATAAAAATCGACAAAAATACAGTTTCTAGCTAAAATTTGATGGTTTCGTTGCACTTTCCGAGCCCGTAGGGTATCTGATTGGCTTGAAAGTACAAGAAAACACTTCAAAAGTGACGTTTCTGAAGAATTTTAACAGTTTCCTTGTATCTACGAACGCCAGAATGCATAAAATTGACCTAAACGTCTCCTTTTCCTATTCTGAGTCGATTCTGCATGCTTTAAGTGTGTTTGGTGGCTCAGAACCATCAAAAAACGTTGAAATATAGTTCAAATTCAATAAAAATCGACAAAAATACAGTTTCTAGCTAAAATTTGATGGTTTCGTTGCACTTTCCGAGCCCGTTGGGTATCTGATTGGCTTAAAAGTACAAGAAAACACTTCAAAAGTGACGTTTCTGAAGAATTTTAACAGTTTTCTTGTATCTACGAACGCCAGAATGCATAAAATTGACCTAAACGTCTCCTTTTCCTATTCTGAGTCGATTCTGCATGCTTTAAGTGTGTTTGGTGGCTCAGAACCATCAAAAAACGTTGAAATATGGTTCAAATTCAATAAAAATCGACAAAAATACAGTTTCTAGCTAAAATTTGATGGTTTCGTTGCACTTTCCGAGCCCGTAGGGTATCTGATTGGCTTAAAAGTACAAGAAAACACTTCAAAAGTGACGTTTCTGAAGAATTTTAACAGTTTTCTTGTATCTACGAACGCCAGAATGCATAAAATTGACCTAAACGTCTCCTTTTCCTATTCTGAGTCGATTCTGCATGCTTGAAGTGTGTTTGGTGGCTCAGAACCATCAAAAAACGTTGAAATATAGTTCAAATTCAATTAAAATCGACAAAAATACAGTTTCTAGCTAAAATTTGATGGTTTCGTTGCACTTTCCGAGCCCGTAGGGTATCTGATTGGCTTAAAAGTACAAGAAAACACTTCAAAAGTTACGTTTCTGAAGAATTTTAACAGTTTTCTTGTATCTACGAACGCCAGAATGCATAAAATTGACCTAAACGTCTCCTTTTCCTATTCTGAGTCGATTCTGCATGCTTTAAGTGTGTTTGGTGGCTCAGAACCATCAAAAAACGTTGAAATATAGTTCAAATTCAATAAAAATCGACAAAAATACAGTTTCTAGCTAAAGTTTGATGGTTTCGTTGCACTTTCCGAGCCCGTAGGGTATCTGATTGGCTTAAAAGTACAAGAAAACACTTCAAAAGTGACGTTTCTGAAGAATTTTAACAGTTTTCTTGTATCTACGAACGCCAGAATAATAATAATAATAATAATAATATGGTTTATTTGCCCAACAGAAAATATTTTCCAATAATAGGACAAAACATTCAACAATAAAGAATTCTACTCTATGACAATAACTTATTCTAAAATATTCTAAAATTATTCATCAAAAGAGTATTTTAAAGTATAATAATAACTTATTCTAATACAAATATTCAAATCCTGCAATTGAAATAAATAATATTAATATGAAAACTAAAACTAAATTTTACTAATTGAAAATTTCTAGAATACATCTTTTCAACTCATGCAGTTTGCAATAAAATATGTCACAATCGGTTTCTCTTTCAAATTTACTAAGATAAAAGCTTATTACATACAAAGGGGCTTTTCTTCCTATGTTGGTACGAGGAGCTTTACAATAAAGTGTGGTTGAAAACCTACTATTTAACCTAGGAACCAGAAAATTAAGTTCTTTAAGGATTCGCTCACAAGTAATTTTACTGTTAACTGTCTTATACAAAAAAATTAGGGCGGCAGCAATTCTTCGACTGTGTAGGGATTTGAAATTAAAGTTTTGCAATAAAACTTGATGCGGATAATTTCTCTCAGGCCACACCTTTTCAGTCTTAAAATGTAAGTATTTTAAAAACTTTCGTTGGACACCTTCAAGCATTTGAATTTGATAAGAATAGTATGGGAACCAAGCCAAGGAGTTATATTCGAGGATGGGTCTGATGAGTGCGTTATATAAGTTGACGAAGACCTGGATATTACTAAATACTTTACAATTTCTAACTACGAATCCCCACATTTTACTCGCTTTATTTACAATGTTACATACATGTTGCTTAAAGTTCATTTCAGAATCATAACAAATTCCAAGATCTTTAATTGATGTGACCCTTTCAATAACCATGCCTTGAAAATTATAGTCATATAGAAATATATTTTTACACAATGAAAATGTCATGATTTTACACTTATCCGTATTAATTGATAAGCAATTAGATGTACACCAGCTTCTAAATTTATTCACATCATTTTGAAGTAGTACAGAGTCGTTAACATTAGCAATTTCCCTAAAAATTTTTATATCATCCGCAAACATAAGTACTTGCGAGTTTGTTATGACTTCTATAGCATCATTAATATAAATTAAGAACAGCAAGGGTCCAAGTATGGACCCTTGTGGAACTCCAGAAGTCGCAACATAATATTTCGATTTATATCCATTATATAAAACAACGTTTTCACGGGATAACAAATAGGACGACATGAATTGCACTAATAAATAAGAAAACCCAAAATCTGACAATTTCTCTAGTAGTATCAGGTGATCTATTTTATCAAACGCCTTTGAAAGATCAATGTAAATTGCATCAAGCTGTCCTTTATTTTCTAATGTTGTAGTTGTTATTTGAGACATGCATGTCAAATTTGTTAAAGTGGATCTACCAGCTACGAAACCGTGTTGACTTGCAGAAATAGTACTTTTAATTTCAAAGTAAATCTGATTGTATAAGATACGTTCCAGGACCTTTGAAAAATTAGACAAAATGGAAATTGGGCGATAATTTTTCACATCAGAAAAATCTCCTGTTTTGAACACTGGCGTTACTCTAGCGATCTTCCACAATCTGGGGTAATGATGGTTATCAACACTTAAGGTAAATAAGTGACGTAGTGGAGCTAGCAGTGCAACAGAACAATCTTTAATTAAGAAACTAGGTATTTGATCCATGCCCGCAACACAATTGTTTTTCAATTTACTAATAGCTTTTTTAATGTCATCCTCTGCAATTTTAACGTTAATGCATTTACTAGAACTATTTGAATTGGTTATTTTTGGTGTTAAATTCTTTGTAGATGAATTAAAAGTGGAATGAAAGTAGTGAGCGAAGGTGTTAACTATTTCACTAGGATCACTACATGTTTTATCATCTAAGTGTACTTCATTTGGAACTGATGAACGACCTTGCTTTTCTTTGGTAAACTTCCAAAAATATTTAGAATCCTTTAGAAGTGAATCCTGAGTTTTATTAATATGAGCATTAAAGTCTCTACGAATTAATTTCTTCACTGAACATCGTATTAAGGAAAATTCATTGTAAGCCTGATTTGAACCTTCAAACTTCCACCGCTTAAAAAGTTTAAATTTATTTTTTAACATATCTCTAAGTTCTTTAGAGTACCAACTGGGATACTTATATTTACTACATTTAAAAAGAGGCACGTTTTTATCAAATGTTACATACAAGCGTTTATAAAAATGCTCACAAGCTTCCTCAACATCAGTTAGCTCATACAAAAATTTCCAATCAATGTCTAAGATATCCTGATATAACGATGGGAAGTTGGATTTTCTAAAATTGTACAGTTTTTCAGTTCTACATACAGGAAAACTAGCATATGACGTCTGTTTAACCAAAAAGTTAATATTCAGTGCAGGATGGTATACGTCCTCTTTTACTAAAGGACACGGATCATGAGTAACAACACACTTTTTAAAGCTACTAAAAACTAAATCAAGTAGGTTTCCATCAGAATTATAAACCGAGTTATATTGCGATAAGTTTAAAAGTGACATCAATCGATGAAGCAAGTTAGATTTAGAATTAGTATTATTTAAAAAGGCCGCTACATTAAAGTCACCGAATAAAAGTATATTCTGAAATTCTAGTGCAAAATTTCCAAAACAATCAATAAAGGAGTCAAAATCAGTAATTGAAATATCAGGAGGTATATATACAACAAAAACATATATATTATTCTGAGGATAAATTAATTTACATCCAGTAATATCAATTAACGGAAACATTTTGAACATTGATAAATCTAAATTTTTAACCTTATGTTTTCCATTAATTGCTAGAATGACACCACCGCCAGTTTGGCGTCCAGATCTAATAAAATCCCTGTCTGAACGAAAAACTTGATAATTTACTGGAGCAAATTCACTATCAGCAACAGAAGAGTCTAACCACGATTCAGTAATTGCTATTAAGTCAAATTCGGCATCAGTCAAATTAACGTAAATCTCATTAACTTTAGATTTTATACTTCTCACATTTTGGTAATAGACATACAAATTACTTACACTGTTGGGCACACTTAGTTTAAATTAGAACTGTCCGGGTGATTCAATTCGCGAGGTATCTCAACAATTTTTGGAATATTATTTACGTATTTTATCGTGAGATTTTTTATACCATTTCGACGACGTTCTTGAAGTTCCGAATTCAGCTGTTTCAGGTAGGCAAGCTGCTGAGGGCTCTTGTCATCACGAACAATAATTTTCGCAAATTGGGCATTTGATTTTAACACATTACGTTTTTTCAAAACAAGGCGCGCTGTTTCCACGCTTTTGAAATGCAACTTTAATAAGCGCGGCCGACCACCATTATTTTTACCCAAACGAATAACTTCATCAGGTGAAACAGTTGCAGCCTCATCAATAATCTCAAGAATATCATTTGCCAACTCAACATCAGATTTACCAGAATTTTCTGAAACATTGGCCAGAATGACGTTTTTCGACCGCAAAGATCGCTCAACTGACTCACAGATGATCTCCTCCCTGACAATAGGCGTTACGTTGGACGTATTAATTAGTGCCTCAATGTTGTTTAATCGTTCTTCTAAAGATGTGCGAACAGCTTCAATGCTGCTCACAATCTTATTTAAGGATACAGATTCAGCCTCACAACGGTTACAGAGGATTTTAATATTGGTGGAATTTAAGTTCAACATAAACGTAGCTTGATCATCAGATAAGCCTATACAGGCAAAATGCAAATGTAGTCTACAATTGGCACACTTAGCAAAACTCGATGATTTGATTTCGCGGAAGCAATGACAACAATTAAAGTTCGACATGATGTCAGCTAAATTTACAGAATATGTTTAAAGAATTGATGGATCTAATGGCGAAAAGAAAAGAAAAATTCCAGAACAGACAACAAACTAACTTAACTCAGTATTGTATAAAAATATATTAACGTGTTTAAAATTTAATAATTCTATCACAAGCGTAATGGCCCCTGTGCCCACCAGTGAAATATGTAAGTGGAAAAGAAAAAGAAAATGGGATTAAATTCAATAATAATTAAAGCTAACCTGAAAATGCAGTGTAAACAAATCCACACATGTCAACAAAGTGACCACCAGCCGCTAGATAAAACAGCGCCTCGCCAAAATACGATCAAATGACAAACTATCAAACAGAATGCATAAAATTGACCTAAACGTCTCCTTTTCCTATTCTGAGTCGATTCTGCATGCTTTAAGTGTGTTTGGTGGCTCAGAACCATCAAAAAACTTTGAAATATAGTTCAAATTCAATAAAAATCGACAAAAATACAGTTTCTAGCTAAAATTTGATGGTTTCGTTGCACTTTCCGAGCCCGTAGGGTATCTGATTGGCTTAAAAGTACAAGAAAACACTTCAAAAGTGACGTTTCTGAAGAATTTTAACAGTTTTCTTGTATCTACGAACGCCAGAATGCATAAAATTGACCTAAACGTCTCCTTTTCCTATTCTGAGTCGATTCTGCATGCTTTAAGTGTGTTTGGTGGCTCAGAACCATCAAAAAACGTTGAAATATAGTTCAAATTCAATGAAAATCGACAAAAATACAGTTTCTAGCTAAAATTTGATGGTTTCGTTGCACTTTCCGAGCCCGTAGGGTATCTGATTGGCTTAAAAGTACAAGAAAACACTTCAAAAGTGACGTTTCTGAAGAATTTTAACAGTTTTCTTGTATCTACGAACGCCAGAATGCATAAAATTGACCTAAACGTCTCCTTTTCCTATTCTGAGTCGATTCTGCATGCTTTAAGTGTGTTTGGTGGCTCAGAACCATCAAAAAACGTTGAAATATAGTTCAAATTCAATAAAAATCGACAAAAATACAGTTTCTAGCTAAAATTTGATGGTTTCGTTGCACTTTCCGAGCCCGTAGGGTATCTGATTGGCTTAAAAGTACAAGAAAACACTTCAAAAGTGACGTTTCTGAAGAATTTTAACAGTTTTCTTGTATCTACGAACGCCAGAATGCATAAAATTGACCTAAACGTCTCCTTTTCCTATTCTGAGTCGATTCTGCATGCTTTAAGTGTGTTTGGTGGCTAAGAACCATCAAAAAACGTTGAAATATAGTTCAAATTCAATAAAAATCGACAAAAATACAGTTTCTAGCTAAAATTTGATGGTTTCGTTGCACTTTCCGAGCCCGTAGGGTATCTGATTGGCTTAAAAGTACAAGAAAACACTTCAAAAGTGACGTTTCTGAAGAATTTTAACAGTTTTCTTGTATCTACGAACGCCAGAATGCATAAAATTGACCTAAACGTCTCCTTTTCCTATTCTGAGTCGATTCTGCATGCTTTAAGTGTGTTTGGTGGCTCAGAACCATCAAAAAACGTTGAAATATAAATCAAATTCAATAAAAATCGACAAAAATACAGTTTCTAGCTAAAATTTGATGGTTTCGTTGCACTTTCCGAGCCCGTAGGGTATCTGATTGGCTTAAAAGTACAAGAAAACACTTCAAAAGTGACGTTTCTGAAGAATTTTAACAGTTTTCTTGTATCTACGAACGCCAGAATGCATAAAATTGACCTAAACGTCTCCTTTTCCTATTCTGAGTCGATTCTGCATGCTTTAAGTGTGTTTGGTGGCTCAGAACCATCAAAAAACGTTGAAATATAGTTCAAATTCAATAAAAATCGACAAAAATACAGTTTCTAGCTAAAATTTGATGGTTTCGTTGCACTTTCCGAGCCCGTAGGGTATCTGATTGGCTTAAAAGTACAAGAAAACACTTCAAAAGTGACGTTTCTGAAGAATTTTAACAGTTTTCTTGTATCTACGAACGCCAGAATGCATAAAATTGACCTAAACGTCTCCTTTTCCTATTCTGAGTCGATTCTGCATGCTTTAAGTGTGTTTGGTGGCTCAGAACCATCAAAAAACGTTGAAATATAGTTCAAATTCAATAAAAATCGACAAAAATACAGTTTCTAGCTAAAATTTGATGGTTTCGTTGCACTTTCCGAGCCCGTCGGGTATCTGATTGGCTTAAAAGTACAAGAAAACACTTCAAAAGTGACGTTTCTGAAGAATTTTAACAGTTTTCTTGTATCTACGAACGCCAGAATGCATAAAATTGACCTAAACGTCTCCTTTTCCTATTCTGAGTCGATTCTGCATGCTTTAAGTGTGTTTGGTGGCTCAGAACCATCATAAAACGTTGAAATATAGTTCAAATTCAATAAAAATCGACAAAAATACAGTTTCTAGCTAAAATTTGATGGTTTCGTTGCACTTTCCGAGCCCGTAGGGTATCTGATTGGCTTAAAAGTACAAGAAAACACTTCAAAAGTGACGTTTCTGAAGAATTTTAACAGTTTTCTTGTATCTACGAACGCCAGAATGCATAAAATTGACCTAAACGTCTCCTTTTCCTATTCTGAGTCGATTCTGCATGCTTTAAGTGTGTTTGGTGGCTCAGAACCATCAAAAAACGTTGAAATATAGTTCAAATTCAATAAAAATCGACAAAAATACAGTTTCTAGCTAAAATTTGATGGTTTCGTTGCACTTTCCGAGCCCGTAGGGTATCTGATTGGCTTAAAAGTACAAGAAAACACTTCAAAAGTGACGTTTCTGAAGAATTTTAACAGTTTTCTTGTATCTACGAACGCCAGAATGCATAAAATTGACCTAAACGTCTCCTTTTCCTATTCTGAGTCGATTCTGCATGCTTTAAGTGTGTTTGGTGGCTCAGAACCATCAAAAAACGTTGAAATATAGTTCAAATTCAATAAAAATCGACAAAAATACAGTTTCTAGCTAAAATTTGATGGTTTCGTAGCACTTTCCGAGCCCGTTGGGTATCTGATTGGCTTAAAAGTACAAGAAAACACTTCAAAAGTGACGTTTCTGAAGAATTTTAACAGTTTTCTTGTATCTACGAACGCCAGAATGCATAAAATTGACCTAAACGTCTCCTTTTCCTATTCTGAGTCGATTCTGCATGCTTTAAGTGTGTTTGGTGGCTCAGAACCATCAAAAAACGTTGAAATATAGTTCAAATTCAATAAAAATCGACAAAAATACAGTTTCTAGCTAAAATTTGATGGTTTCGTTGCACTTTCCGAGCCCGTAGGGTATCTGATTGGCTTAAAAGTACAAGAAAACACTTCAAAAGTGACGTTTCTGAAGAATTTTAACAGTTTTCTTGTATCTACGAACGCCAGAATGCATAAAATTGACCTAAACGTCTCCTTTTCCTATTCTGAGTCGATTCTGCATGCTTTAAGTGTGTTTGGTGGCTCAGAACCATCAAAAAACGTTGAAATATAGTTCAAATTCAATAAAAATCGACAAAAATACAGTTTCTAGCTAAAATTTGATGGTTTCGTTGCACTTTCCGAGCCCGTAGGGTATCTGATTGGCTTAAAAGTACAAGAAAACACTTCAAAAGTGACGTTTCTGAAGAATTTTAACAGTTTTCTTGTATCTACGAACGCCAGAATGCATAAAATTGACCTAAACGTCTCCTTTTCCTATTCTGAGTCGATTCTGCATGCTTTAAGTGTGTTTGGTGGCTCAGAACCATCAAAAAACGTTGAAATATAGTTCAAATTCAATAAAAATCGACAAAAATACAGTTTCTAGCTAAAATTTGATGGTTTCGTTGCACTTTCCGAGCCCGTAGGGTATCTGAATGGCTTAAAAGTACAAGAAAACACTTCAAAAGTGACGTTTCTGAAGAACTTTAACAGTTTTCTTGTATCTACGAACGCCAGAATTCATAAAATTGACCTAAACGTCTCCTTTTCCTATTCTGAGTCGATTCTGCATGCTTTAAGTGTGTTTGGTGGCTCAGAACCATCAAAAAACGTTGAAATATAGTTCAAATTCAATAAAAATCGACAAAAATACAGTTTCTAGCTAAAATTTGATGGTTTCGTTGCACTTTCCGAGCCCGTAGGGTATCTGATTGGCTTAAAAGTACAAGAAAACACTTCAAAAGTGACGTTTCTGAAGAATTTTAACAGTCTTCTTGTATCTACGAACGCCAGAATGCATAAAATTGACCTAAACGTCTCCTTTTCCTATTCTGAGTCGATTCTGCATGCTTTAAGTGCGTTTGGTGGCTCAGAACCATCAAAAAACGTTGAAATATAGTTCAAATTCAATAAAAATCGACAAAAATACAGTTTCTAGCTAAAATTTGATGGTTTCGTTGCACTTTCCGAGCCCATAGGGTATCTGATTGGCTTAAAAGTACAAGAAAACACTTCAAAAGTGACGTTTCTGAAGAATTTTAACAGTTTTCTTGTATCTACGAACGCCAGAATGCATAAAATTGACCTAAACGTCTCCTTTTCCTATTCTGAGTCGATTCTGCATGCTTTAAGTGTGTTTGGTGGCTCAGAACCATCAAAAAACGTTGAAATATAGTTCAAATTCAATAAAAATCGACAAAAATACAGTTTCTAGCTAAAATTTGATGGTTTCGTTGCACTTTCCGAGCCCGTAGGGTATCTGATTGGCTTAAAAGTACAAGAAAACACTTCAAAAGTGACGTTTCTGAAGAATTTTAACAGTTTTCTTGTATCTACGAACGCCAGAATGCATAAAATTGACCTAAACGTCTCCTTTTCCTATTCTGAGTCGATTCTGCATGCTTTAAGTGTGTTTGGTGGCTCAGAACCATCAAAAAACGTTGAAATATAGTTCAAATTCAATAAAAATCGACAAAAATACAGTTTCTAGCTAAAATTTGATGGTTTCGTTGCACTTTCCGAGCCCGTTGGGTATCTGATTGGCTTAAAAGTACAAGAAAACACTTCAAAAGTGACGTTTCTGAAGAATTTTAACAGTTTTCTTGTATCTACGAACGCCAGAATGCATAAAATTGACCTAAACGTCTCCTTTTCCTATTCTGAGTCGATTCTGCATGCTTTAAGTGTGTTTGGTGGCTCAGAACCATCAAAAAACGTTGAAATATAGTTCAAATTCAATAAAAATCGACAAAAATACAGTTTCTAGCTAAAATTTGATGGTTTCGTTGCACTTTCCGAGCCCGTAGGGTATCTGATTGGCTTAAAACGACAAGAAAACACTTCAAAAGTGACGTTTCTGAAGAATTTTAACAGTTTTCTTGTATCTACGAACGCCAGAATGCATAAAATTGACCTAAACGTCTCTTTTTCCTATTCTGAGTCGATTCTGCATGCTTTAAGTGTGTTTGGTGGCTCAGAACCATCAAAAAACGTTGAAATATAGTTCAAATTCAATAAAAATCGACAAAAATACAGTTTCTAGCTAAAATTTGATGGTTTCGTTGCACTTTCCGAGCCCGTTGGGTATCTGATTGGCTTAAAAGTACAAGAAAACACTTCAAAAGTGACGTTTCTGAAGAATTTTAACAGTTTTCTTGTATCTACGAACGCCAGAATGCATAAAATTGACCTAAACGTCTCCTTTTCCTATTCTGAGTCGATTCTGCATGCTTTAAGTGTGTTTGGTGGCTCAGAACCATCAAAAAACGTTGAAATATAGTTCAAATTCAATAAAAATCGACAAAAATACAGTTTCTAGCTAAAATTTGATGGTTTCGTTGCACTTTCCGAGCCCGTAGGGTATCTGATTGGCTTAAAAGTACAAGAAAACACTTCAAAAGTGACGTTTCTGAAGAATTTTAACAGTTTTCTTGTATCTACGAACGCCAGAATGCATAAAATTGACCTAAACGTCTCCTTTTCCTATTCTGAGTCGATTCTGCATGCTTTAAGTGTGTTTGGTGGCTCAGAACCATCAAAAAACGTTGAAATATAGTTCAAATTCAATAAAAATCGACAAAAATACAGTTTCTAGCTAAAATTTGATGGTTTCGTTGCACTTTCCGAGCCCGTAGGGTATCTGATTGGCTTAAAAGTACAAGAAAACACTTCAAAAGTGACGTTTCTGAAGAATTTTAACAGTTTTCTTGTATCTACGAACGCCAGAATGCATAAAATTGACCTAAACGTCTCCTTTTCCTATTCTGAGTCGATTCTGCATGCTTTAAGTGTGTTTGGTGGCTCAGAACCATCAAAAAACGTTGAAATATAGTTCAAATTCAATAAAAATCGACAAAAATACAGTTTCTAGCTAAAATTTGATGGTTTCGTTGCACTTTCCGAGCCCGTAGGGTATCTGAATGGCTTAAAAGTACAAGAAAACACTTCAAAAGTGACGTTTCTGAAGAACTTTAACAGTTTTCTTGTATCTACGAACGCCAGAATTCATAAAATTGACCTAAACGTCTCCTTTTCCTATTCTGAGTCGATTCTGCATGCTTTAAGTGTGTTTGGTGGCTCAGAACCATCAAAAAACGTTGAAATATAGTTCAAATTCAATAAAAATCGACAAAAATACAGTTTCTAGCTAAAATTTGATGGTTTCGTTGCACTTTCCGAGCCCGTAGGGTATCTGATTGGCTTAAAAGTACAAGAAAACACTTCAAAAGTGACGTTTCTGAAGAATTTTAACAGTCTTCTTGTATCTACGAACGCCAGAATGCATAAAATTGACCTAAACGTCTCCTTTTCCTATTCTGAGTCGATTCTGCATGCTTTAAGTGCGTTTGGTGGCTCAGAACCATCAAAAAACGTTGAAATATAGTTCAAATTCAATAAAAATCGACAAAAATACAGTTTCTAGCTAAAATTTGATGGTTTCGTTGCACTTTCCGAGCCCATAGGGTATCTGATTGGCTTAAAAGTACAAGAAAACACTTCAAAAGTGACGTTTCTGAAGAATTTTAACAGTTTTCTTGTATCTACGAACGCCAGAATGCATAAAATTGACCTAAACGTCTCCTTTTCCTATTCTGAGTCGATTCTGCATGCTTTAAGTGTGTTTGGTGGCTCAGAACCATCAAAAAACGTTGAAATATAGTTCAAATTCAATAAAAATCGACAAAAATACAGTTTCTAGCTAAAATTTGATGGTTTCGTTGCACTTTCCGAGCCCGTAGGGTATCTGATTGGCTTAAAAGTACAAGAAAACACTTCAAAAGTGACGTTTCTGAAGAATTTTAACAGTTTTCTTGTATCTACGAACGCCAGAATGCATAAAATTGACCTAAACGTCTCCTTTTCCTATTCTGAGTCGATTCTGCATGCTTTAAGTGTGTTTGGTGGCTCAGAACCATCAAAAAACGTTGAAATATAGTTCAAATTCAATAAAAATCGACAAAAATACAGTTTCTAGCTAAAATTTGATGGTTTCGTTGCACTTTCCGAGCCCGTTGGGTATCTGATTGGCTTAAAAGTACAAGAAAACACTTCAAAAGTGACGTTTCTGAAGAATTTTAACAGTTTTCTTGTATCTACGAACGCCAGAATGCATAAAATTGACCTAAACGTCTCCTTTTCCTATTCTGAGTCGATTCTGCATGCTTTAAGTGTGTTTGGTGGCTCAGAACCATCAAAAAACGTTGAAATATAGTTCAAATTCAATAAAAATCGACAAAAATACAGTTTCTAGCTAAAATTTGATGGTTTCGTTGCACTTTCCGAGCCCGTAGGGTATCTGATTGGCTTAAAACGACAAGAAAACACTTCAAAAGTGACGTTTCTGAAGAATTTTAACAGTTTTCTTGTATCTACGAACGCCAGAATGCATAAAATTGACCTAAACGTCTCTTTTTCCTATTCTGAGTCGATTCTGCATGCTTTAAGTGTGTTTGGTGGCTCAGAACCATCAAAAAACGTTGAAATATAGTTCAAATTCAATAAAAATCGACAAAAATACAGTTTCTAGCTAAAATTTGATGGTTTCGTTGCACTTTCCGAGCCCGTAGGGTATCTGATTGGCTTAAAAGTACAAGAAAACACTTCAAAAGTGACGTTTCTGAAGAATTTTAACAGTTTTTTTGTATCTACGAACGCCAGAATGCATAAAATTGACCTAAACGTCTCCTTTTCCTATTCTGAGTCGATTCTGCATGCTTTAAGTGTGTTTGGTGGCTCAGAACCATCAAAAAACGTTGAAATATAGTTCAAATTCAATAAAAATCGACAAAAATACAGTTTCTAGCTAAAATTTGATGGTTTCGTTGCACTTTCCGAGCCCGTAGGGTATCTGATTGGCTTAAAAGTACAAGAAAACACTTCAAAAGTGACGTTTCTGAAGAATTTTAACAGTTTTCTTGTATCTACGAACGCCAGAATGCATAAAATTGACCTAAACGTCTCCTTTTCCTATTCTGAGTCGATTCTGCATGCTTTAAGTGTGTTTGGTGGCTCAGAACCATCAAAAAACGTTGAAATATAGTTCAAATTCAATAAAAATCGACAAAAATACAGTTTCTAGCTAAAATTTGATGGTTTCGTTGCACTTTCCGAGCCCGTAGGGTATCTGATTGGCTTAAAAGTACAAGAAAACACTTCAAAAGTGACGTTTCTGAAGAATTTTAACAGTTTTCTTGTATCTACGAACGCCAGAATGCATAAAATTGACCTAAACGTCTCCTTTTCCTATTCTGAGTCGATTCTGCATGCTTTAAGTGTGTTTGGTGGCTCAGAACCATCAAAAAACGTTGAAATATAGTTCAAATTCAATAAAAATCGACAAAAATACAGTTTCTAGCTAAAATTTGATGGTTTCGTTGCACTTTCCGAGCCCGTAGGGTATCTGATTGGCTTAAAAGTACAAGAAAACACTTCAAAAGTGACGTTTCTGAAGAATTTTAACTGTTTTCTTGTATCTACGAACGCCAGAATGCATAAAATTGACCTAAACGTCTCCTTTTCCTATTCTGAGTCGATTCTGCATGCTTTAAGTGTGTTTGGTGGCTCAGAACCATCAATAAACGTTGAAATATAGTTCAAATTCAATAAAAATCGACAAAAATACAGTTTCTAGCTAAAATTTGATGGTTTCGTTGCACTTTCCGAGCCCGTAGGGTATCTGATTGGCTTAAAAGTACAAGAAAACACTTCAAAAGTGACGTTTCTGAAGAATTTTAACAGTTTTCTTGTATCTACGAACGCCAGAATGCATAAAATTGACCTAAACGTCTCCTTTTCGTATTCTGACTCGATTCTGCATGCTTTAAGTGTGTTTGGTGGCTCAGAACCATCAAAAAACGTTGAAATATAGTTCAAATTCAATAAAAATCGACAAAAATACAGTTTCTAGCTAAAATTTGATGGTTTCGTTGCAGTTTCCGAGCCCGTAGGGTATCTGATTGGCTTAAAAGTACAAGAAAACACTTCAAAAGTGACGTTTCTGAAGAATTTTAACAGTTTTCTTGTATCTACGAACGCCAGAATGCATAAAATTGACCTAAACGTCTCCTTTTCCTATTCTGAGTCGATTCTGCATGCTTTAAGTGTGTTTGGTGGCTCAGAACCATCAAAAAACGTTGAAATATAGTTCAAATTCAATAAAAATCGACAAAAATACAGTTTCTAGCTAAAATTTTATGGTTTCGTTGCACTTTCCGAGCCCGTAGGGTATCTGATTGGCTTAAAAGTACAAGAAAACACTTCAAAAGTGACGTTTCTGAAGAATTTTAACAGTTTTCTTGTATCTACGAACGCCAGAATGCATAAAATTGACCTAAACGTCTCCTTTTCCTATTCTGAGTCGCTTCTGCATGCTTTAAGTGTGTTTGGTGGCTCAGAACCATCAAAAAACGTTGAAATATAGTTCAAATTCAATAAAAATCGACAAAAATACAGTTTCTAGCTAAAATTTGATGGTTTCGTTGCACTTTCCGAGCCCGTAGGGTATCTGATTGGCTTAAAAGTACATGAAAACACTTCAAAAGTGACGTTTCTGAAGAATTTTAACAGTTTTCTTGTATCTACGAACGCCAGAATGCATAAAATTGACCTAAACGTCTCCTTTTCCTATTCTGAGTCGATTCTGCATGCTTTAAGTGTGTTTGGTGGCTCAGAACCATCAAAAAACGTTGAAATATAGTTCAAATTCAATAAAAATCGACAAAAATACTGTTTCTAGCTAAAATTTGATGGTTTCGTTGCACTTTCCGAGCCCGTAGGGTATCTGATTGGCTTAAAAGTACAAGAAAACACTTCAAAAGTGACGTTTCTGAAGAATTTTAACAGTTTTCTTGTATCTACGAACGCCAGAATGCATAAAATTGACCTAAACGTCTCCTTTTCCTATTCTGAGTCGATTCTGCATGCTTTAAGTGTGTTTGGTGGCTCAGAACCATCAAAAAACGTTGAAATATAGTTCAAATTCAATAAAAATCGACAAAAATACAGTTTCTAGCTAAAATTTGATGGTTTCGTTGCACTTTCCGAGCCCGTAGGGTATCTGATTGGCTTAAAAGTACAAGAAAACACTTCAAAAGTGACGTTTCTGAAGAATTTTAACAGTTTTCTTGTATCTACGAACGCCAGAATGCATAAAATTGACCTAAACGTCTCCTTTTCCTATTCTGAGTCGATTCTGCATGCTTTAAGTGTGTTTGGTGGCTCAGAACCATCAAAAAACGTTGAAATATAGTTCAAATTCAATAAAAATCGACAAAAATACAGTTTCTAGCTAAAATTTGATGGTTTCGTTGCACTTTCCGAGCCCGTAGGGTATCTGATTGGCTTAAAAGTACAAGAAAACACTTCAAAAGTGACGTTTCTGAAGAATTTTAACAGTTTTCTTGTATCTACGAACGCCAGAATGCATAAAATTGACCTAATCGTCTCCTTTTCCTATTCTGAGTCGATTCTGCATGCTTTAAGTGTGTTTGGTGGCTCAGAACCATCAAAAAACGTTGAAATATAGTTCAAATTCAATAAAAATCGACAAAAATACAGTTTCTAGCTAAAATTTTATGGTTTCGTTGCACTTTCCGAGCCCGTAGGGTATCTGATTGGCTTAAAAGTACAAGAAAACACTTCAAAAGTGACGTTTCTGAAGAATTTTAACAGTTTTCTTGTATCTACGAACGCCAGAATGCATAAAATTGACCTAAACGTCTCCTTTTCCTATTCTGAGTCGCTTCTGCATGCTTTAAGTGTGTTTGGTGGCTCAGAACCATCAAAAAACGTTGAAATATAGTTCAAATTCAATAAAAATCGACAAAAATACAGTTTCTAGCTAAAATTTGATGGTTTCGTTGCACTTTCCGAGCCCGTAGGGTATCTGATTGGCTTAAAAGTACAAGAAAACACTTCAAAAGTGACGTTTCTGAAGAATTTTAACAGTTTTCTTGTATCTACGAACGCCAGAATGCATAAAATTGACCTAAACGTCTCCTTTTCCTATTCTGAGTCGATTCTGCATGCTTTAAGTGTGTTTGGTGGCTCAGAACCATCAAAA
The DNA here is from genome assembly GCF_036711695.1 of Zophobas morio. NCBI lineage: Eukaryota > Metazoa > Arthropoda > Insecta > Coleoptera > Tenebrionidae > Zophobas > Zophobas morio. The sequence goes on along the minus strand of NW_026973232.1, from coordinate 7,076 downwards.
AACTTTGAAATATAGTTCAAATTCAATAAAAATCGACAAAAATACAGTTTCTAGCTAAAATTTGATGGTTTCGTTGCACTTTCCGAGCCCGTAGGGTATCTGATTGGCTTAAAAGTACAAGAAAACACTTCAAAAGTGACGTTTCTGAAGAATTTTAACAGTTTTCTTGTATCTACGAACGCCAGAATGCATAAAATTGACCTAAACGTCTCCTTTTCCTATTCTGAGTCGATTCTGCATGCTTTAAGTGTGTTTGGTGGCTCAGAACCATCAAAAAACGTTGAAATATAGTTCAAATTCAATAAAAATCGACAAAAATACAGTTTCTAGCTAAAATTTGATGGTTTCGTTGCACTTTCCGAGCCCGTAGGGTATCTGATTGGCTTAAAAGTACAAGAAAACACTTCAAAAGTGACGTTTCTGAAGAATTTTAACAGTTTTCTTGTATCTACGAACGCCAGAATGCATAAAATTGACCTAAACGTCTCCTTTTCCTATTCTGAGTCGATTCTGCATGCTTTAAGTGTGTTTGGTGGCTCAGAACCATCAAAAAACGTTGAAATATAGTTCAAATTCAATAAAAATCGACAAAAATACAGTTTCTAGCTAAAATTTGATGGTTTCGTTGCACTTTCCGAGCCCGTAGGGTATCTGATTGGCTTAAAAGTACAAGAAAACACTTCAAAAGTGACGTTTCTGAAGAATTTTAACAGTTTTCTTGTATCTACGAACGCCAGAATGCATAAAATTGACCTAAACGTCTCCTTTTCCTATTCTGAGTCGATTCTGCGTGCTTTAAGTGTGTTTGGTGGCTCAGAACCATCAAAAAACGTTGAAATATAGTTCAAATTCAATAAAAATCGACAAAAATACAGTTTCTAGCTAAAATTTGATGGTTTCGTTGCACTTTCCGAGCCCGTAGGGTATCTGATTGGCTTAAAAGTACAAGAAATCACTTCAAAAGTGACATTTCTGAAGAATTTTAACAGTTTTCTTGTATCTACGAACGCCAGAATGCATAAAATTGACCTAAACGTCTCCTTTTCCTATTCTGAGTCGATTCTGCATGCTTTAAGTGTGTTTGGTGGCTCAGAACCATCAAAAAACGTTGAAATATAGTTCAAATTCAATAAAAATCGACAAAAATACAGTTTCTAGCTAAAATTTGATGGTTTCGTTGCACTTTCCGAGCCCGTTGGGTATCTGATTGGCTTAAAAGTACAAGAAAACACTTCAAAAGTGACGTTTCTGAAGAATTTTAACAGTTTTCTTGTATCTACGAACGCCAGAATGCATAAAATTGACCTAAACGTCTCCTTTTCCTATTCTGAGTCGATTCTGCATGCTTTAACTGTGTTTGGTGGCTCAGAACCATCAAAAAACGTTGAAATATAGTTCAAATTCAATAAAAATCGACAAAAATACAGTTTCTAGGTAAAATTTGATGGTTTCGTTGCACTTTCCGAGCCCGTAGGGTATCTGATTGGCTTAAAAGTACAAGAAAACACTTCAAAAGTGACGTTTCTGAAGAATTTTAACAGTTTTCTTGTATCTACGAACGCCAGAATGCATAAAATTGACCTAAACGTCTCCTTTTCCTATTCTGAGTCGATTCTGCATGCTTTAAGTGTGTTTGGTGGCTCAGAACCATCAAAAAACGTTGAAATATAGTTCAAATTCAATAAAAATCGACAAAAATACAGTTTCTAGCTAAAATTTGATGGTTTCGTTGCACTTTCCGAGCCCGTAGGGTATCTGATTGGCTTAAAAGTACAAGAAAACACTTCAAAAGTGACGTTTCTGAAGAATTTTAACAGTTTTCTTGTATCTACGAACGCCAGAATGCATAAAATTGACCTAAACGTCTCCTTTTCCTATTCTGAGTCGATTCTGCATGCTTTAAGTGTGTTTGGTGGCTCAGAACCATCAAAAAACGTTGAAATATAGTTCAAATTCAATAAAAATCGACAAAAATACAGTTTCTAGCTAAAATTTGATGGTTTCGTTGCACTTTCCGAGCCCGTAGGGTATCTGATTGGCTTAAAAGTACAAGAAAACACTTCAAAAGTGACGTTTCTGAAGAATTTTAACAGTTTTCTTGTATCTACGAACGCCAGAATGCATAAAATTGACCTAAACGTCTCCTTTTCCTATTCTGAGTCGATTCTGCATGCTTTAAGTGTGTTTGGTGGCTCAGAACCATCAAAAAACGTTGAAATATAGTTCAAATTCAATAAAAATCGACAAAAATACAGTTTCTAGCTAAAATTTGATGGTTTCGTTGCACTTTCCGAGCCCGTAGGGTATCTGATTGGCTTAAAAGTACAAGAAAACACTTCAAAAGTGACGTTTCTGAAGAATTTTAACAGTTTTCTTGTATCTACGAACGCCAGAATGCATAAAATTGACCTAAACGTCTCCTTTTCCTATTCTGAGTCGATTCTGCATGCTTTAAGTGTGTTTGGTGACTCAGAACCATCAAAAAACGTTGAAATATAGTTCAAATTCAATAAAAATCGACAAAAATACAGTTTCTAGCTAAAATTTGATGGTTTCGTTGCACTTTCCGAGCCCGTAGGGTATCTGATTGGCTTAAAAGTACAGGAAAACACTTCAAAAGTGACGTTTCTGAAGAATTTTAACAGTTTTCTTGTATCTACGAACGCCAGAATGCATAAAATTGACCTAAACGTCTCCTTTTCCTATTCTGAGTCGATTCTGCATGCTTTAAGTGTGTTTGGTGGCTCAGAACCATCAAAAAACGTTGAAATATAGTTCAAATTCAATAAAAATCGACAAAAATACAGTTTCTAGCTAAAATTTGATGGTTTCGTTGCACTTTCCGAGCCCGTAGGGTATCTGATTGGCTTAAAAGTACAAGAAAACACTTCAAAAGTGACGTTTCTGAAGAATTTTAACAGTTTTCTTGTATCTACGAACGCCAGAATGCATAAAATTGACCTAAACGTCTCCTTTTCCTATTCTGAGTCGATTCTGCATGCTTTAAGTGTGTTTGGTGGCTCAGAACCATCAAAAAACGTTGAAATATAGTTCAAATTCAATAAAAATCGACAAAAATACAGTTTCTAGCTAAAATTTGATGGTTTCGTTGCATTTTCCGAGCCCGTAGGGTATCTGATTGGCTTAAAAGTACAAGAAAACACTTCAAAAGTGACGTTTCTGAAGAATTTTAACAGTTTTCTTGTATCTACGAACGCCAGAATGCATAAAATTGACCTAAACGTCTCCTTTTCCTATTCTGAGTCGATTCTGCATGCTTTAAGTGTGTTTGGTGGCTCAGAACCACCAAAAAACGTTGAAATATAGTTCAAATTCAATAAAAATCGACAAAAATACAGTTTCTAGCTAAAATTTGATGGTTTCGTTGCACTTTCCGAGCCCGTTGGGTATCTGATTGGCTTAAAAGTGCAAGAAAACACTTCAAAAGTGACGTTTCTGAAGAATTTTAACAGTTTTCTTGTATCTACGAACGCCAGAATGCATAAAATTGACCTAAACGTCTCCTTTTCCTATTCTGAGTCGATTCTGCATGCTTTAAGTGTGTTTGGTGGCTCAGAACCATCAAAAAACGTTGAAATATAGTTCAAATTCAATAAAAATCGACAAAAATACAGTTTCTAGCTAAAATTTGATGGTTTCGTTGCACTTTCCGAGCCCGTAGGGTATCTGATTGGCTTAAAAGTACAAGAGAACACTTCAAAAGTGACGTTTCTGAAGAATTTTAACAGTTTTCTTGTATCTACGAACGCCAGAATGCATAAAATTGACCTAAACGTCTCCTTTTCCTATTCTGAGTCGATTCTGCATGCTTTAAGTGTGTTTGGTGGCTCAGAACCATCAAAAACGTTGAAATATAGTTCAAATTCAATAAAAATCGACAAAAATACAGTTTCTAGCTAAAATTTGATGGTTTCGTTGCACTTTCCGAGCCCGTAGGTTATCTGATTGGCTTAAAAGTACAAGAAAACACTTCAAAAGTGACGTTTCTGAAGAATTTTAACAGTTTTCTTGTATCTACGAACGCCAGAATGCATAAAATTGACCTAAACGTCTCCTTTTCCTATTCTGAGTCGATTCTGGATGCTTTAAGTGTGTTTGGTGGCTCAGAACCATCAAAAAACGTTGAAATATAGTTCAAATTCAATAAAAATCGACAAAAATACAGTTTCTAGCTAAAATTTGATGGTTTCGTTGCACTTTCCGAGCCCGTAGGGTATCTGATTGGCTTAAAAGTACAAGAAAACACTTCAAAAGTGACGTTTCTGAAGAATTTTAACAGTTTTCTTGTATCCACGAACGCCAGAATGCATAAAATTGACCTAAACGTCTCCTTTTCCTATTCTGAGTCGATTCTGCATGCTTTAAGTGTGTTTGGTGGCTCAGAACCATCAAAAAACGTTGAAATATAGTTCAAATTCAATAAAAATCGACAAAAATACAGTTTCTAGCTAAAATTTGATGGTTTCGTTGCACTTTCCGAGCCCGTAGGGTATCTGATTGGCTTAAAAGTACAAGAAAACACTTCAAAAGTGACGTTTCTGAAGAATTTTAACAGTTTTCTTGTATCTACGAACGCCAGAATGCATAAAATTGACCTAAACGTCTCCTTTTCCTATTCTGAGTCGATTCTGCATGCTTTAAGTGTGTTTGGTGGCTCAGAACCATCAAAAAACGTTGAAATATAGTTCAAATTCAATAAAAATCGACAAAAATACAGTTTCTAGCTAAAATTTGATGGTTTCGTTGCACTTTCCGAGCCCGTAGGGTATCTGATTGGCTTAAAAGTACAAGAAAACACTTCAAAAGTGACGTTTCTGAAGAATTTTAACAGTTTTCTTGTATCTACGAACGCCAGAATGCATAAAATTGACCTAAACGTCTCCTTTTCCTATTCTGAGTCGATTCTGCATGCTTTAAGTGTGTTTGGTGGCTCAGAACCATCAAAAAACGTTGAAATATAGTTCAAATTCAATAAAAATCGACAAAAATACAGTTTCTAGCTAAAATTTGATGGTTTCGTTGCACTTTCCGAGCCCGTAGGGTATCTGATTGGCTTAAAAGTACAAGAAAACACTTCAAAAGTGACGTTTCTGAAGAATTTTAACAGTTTTCTTGTATCTACGAACGCCAGAATGCATAAAATTGACCTAAACGTCTCCTTTTCCTATTCTGAGTCGATTCTGCATGCTTTAAGTGTGTTTGGTGGCTCAGAACCATCAAAAAACGTTGAAATATAGTTCAAATTCAATAAAAATCGACAAAAATACAGTTTCTAGCTAAAATTTGATGGTTTCGTTGCTCTTTCCGAGCCCGTAGGGTATCTGATTGGCTTAAAAGTACAAGAAAACACTTCAAAAGTGACGTTTCTGAAGAATTTTAACAGTTTTCTTGTATCTACGAACGCCAGAATGCATAAAATTGACCTAAACGTCTCCTTTTCCTATTCTGAGTCGATTCTGCATGCTTTAAGTGTGTTTGGTGGCTCAGAACCATCAAAAAACGTTGAAATATAGTTCAAATTCAATAAAAATCGACAAAAATACAGTTTCTAGCTAAAATTTGATGGTTTCGTTGCACTTTCCGAGCCCGTAGGGTATCTGATTGGCTTAAAAGTATAAGAAAACACTTCAAAAGTGACGTTTCTGAAGAATTTTAACAGTTTTCTTGTATCTACGAACGCCAGAATGCATAAAATTGACCTAAACGTCTCCTTTTCCTATTCTGAGTCGATTCTGCATGCTTTAAGTGTGTTTGGTGGCTCAGAACCATCAAAAAACGTTGAAATATAGTTCAAATTCAATAAAAATCGACAAAAATACAGTTTCTAGCTAAAATTTGATGGTTTCGTTGCACTTTCCGAGCCCGTAGGGTATCTGATTGGCTTAAAAGTACAAGAAAACACTTCAAAAGTGACGTTTCTGAAGAATTTTAACAGTTTTCTTGTATCTACGAACGCCAGAATGCATAAAATTGACCTAAACGTCTCCTTTTCCTATTCTGAGTCGATTCTGCATGCTTTAAGTGTGTTTGGTGGCTCAGAACCATCAAAAAACGTTGAAATATAGTTGAAATTCAATAAAAATCGACAAAAATACAGTTTCTAGCTAAAATTTGATGGTTTCGTTGCACTTTCCGAGCCCGTAGGGTATCTGATTGGCTTAAAAGTACAAGAAAACACTTCAAAAGTGACGTTTCTGAAGAATTTTAACAGTTTTCTTGTATCTACGAACGCCAGAATGCATAAAATTGACCTAAACGTCTCCTTTTCCTATTCTGAGTCGATTCTGCATGCTTTAAGTGTGTTTGGTGGCTCAGAACCATCAAAAAACGTTGAAATATAGTTCAAATTCAATAAAAATCGACAAAAATACAGTTTCTAGCTAAAATTTGATGGTTTCGTTGCACTTTCCGAGCCCGTAGGGTATCTGATTGGCTTAAAAGTACAAGAAAACACTTCAAAAGTGACGTTTCTGAAGAATTTTAACAGTTTTCTTGTATCTACGAACGCCAGAATGCATAAAATTGACCTAAACGTCTCCTTTTCCTATTCTGAGTCGATTCTGCATGCTTTAAGTGTGTTTGGTGGCTCAGAACCATCAAAAAACGTTGAAATATAGTTCAAATTCAATAAAAATCGACAAAAATACAGTTTCTAGCTAAAATTTGATGGTCTCGTTGCACTTTCCGAGGCCGTAGGGTATCTGATTGGCTTAAAAGTAGAAGAAAACACTTCAAAAGTGACGTTTCTGAAGAATTTTAACAGTTTTCTTGTATCTACGAACGCCAGAATGCATAAAATTGACCTAAACGTCTCCTTTTCCTATTCTGAGTCGATTCTGCATGCTTTAAGTGTGTTTGGTGGCTCAGAACCATCAAAAAACGTTGAAATATAGTTCAAATTCAATAAAAATCGACAAAAATACAGTTTCTAGCTAAAATTTGATGGTTTCGTTGCACTTTCCGAGCCCGTAGGGTATCTGATTGGCTTAAAAGTACAAGAAAACACTTCAAAAGTGACGTTTCTGAAGAATTTTAACAGTTTTCTTGTATCTACG
>NW_026973231.1:0-29642 GCF_036711695.1 Zophobas morio | reverse complement strand
GATTCTGCATGCTTTAAGTGTGTTTGGTGGCTCAGAACCATCAAAAAACTTTGAAATATAGTTCAAATTCAATAAAAATCGACAAAAATACAGTTTCTAGCTAAAATTTGATGGTTTCGTTGCACTTTCCGAGCCCGTAGGGTATCTGATAGGCTTAAAAGTACAAGAAAACACTTCAAAAGTGACGTTTCTGAAGAATTTTAACAGTTTTCTTGTATCTACGAACGGCAGAATGCATAAAATTGACCTAAACGTCTCCTTTTCCTATTCTGAGTCGATTCTGCATGCTTTGAGTGTGTTTGGTGGCTCAGAACCATCAAAAAACGTTGAAATATAGTTCAAATTCAATAAAAATCGACAAAAATACAGTTTCTAGCTAAAATTTGATGGTTTCGTTGCACTTTCCGAGCCCGTAGGGTATCTGATTGGCTTAAAAGTACAAGAAAACACTTCAAAAGTGACGTTTCTGAAGAATTTTAACAGTTTTCTTGTATCTACGAACGCCAGAATGCATAAAATTGACCTAAACGTCTCCTTTTCCTATTCTGAGTCGATTCTGCATGCTTTAAGTGTGTTTGGTGGCTCAGAACCATCAAAAAACGTTGAAATATAGTTCAAATTCAATAAAAATCGACAAGAATACAGTTTCTAGCTAAAATTTGATGGTTTCGTTGCACTTTCCGAGCCCGTAGGGTATCTGATTGGCTTAAAAGTACAAGAAAACACTTCAAAAGTGACGTTTCTGAAGAATTTTAACAGTTTTCTTGTATCTACGAACGCCAGAATGCATAAAATTGACCTAAACGTCTCCTTTTCCTATTCTGAGTCGATTCTGCATGCTTAAGTGTGTTTGGTGGCTCAGAACCATCAAAAAACGTTGAAATATAGTTCAAATTCAATAAAAATCGACAAAAATACAGTTTCTAGCTAAAATTTGATGGTTTCGTTGCACTTTCCGAGCCCGTAGAGTATCTGATTGGCTTAAAAGTACAATAAAACACTTCAAAAGTGACGTTTCTGAAGAATTTTAACAGTTTTCTTGTATCTACGAACGCCAGAATGCATAAAATTGACCTAAACGTCTCCTTTTCCTATTCTGAGTCGATTCTGCATGCTTTAAGTGTGTTTGGTGGCTCAGAACCATCAAAAAACGTTGAAATATAGTTCAAATTCAATAAAAATCGACAAAAATACAGTTTCTAGCTAAAATTTGATGGTTTCGTTGCACTTTCCGAGCCCGTAGGGTATCTGATTGGCTTAAAAGTACAAGAAAACACTTCAAAAGTGACGTTTCTGAAGAATTTTAACAGTTTTCTTGTATCTACGAACGCCAGAATGCATAAAATTGACCTAAACGTCTCCTTTTCCTATTCTGAGTCGATTCTGCATGCTTTAAGTGTGTTTGGTGGCTCAGAACCATCAAAAAACGTTGAAATATAGTTCAAATTCAATAAAAATCGACAAAAATACAGTTTCTAGCTAAAATTTGATGGTTTCGTTGCACTTTCCGAGCCCGTAGGGTATCTGATTGGCTTAAAAGTACAAGAAAACACTTCAAAAGTGACGTTTCTGAAGAATTTTAACAGTTTTCTTGTATCTACGAACGCCAGAATGCATAAAATTTACCTAAACGTCTCCTTTTTCCTATTCTGAGTCGATTCTGCATGCTTTAAGTGTGTTTGGTGGCTCAGAACCATCAAAAAACGTTGAAATATAGTTCAAATTCAATAAAAATCGACAAAAATACAGTTTCTAGCTAAAATTTGATGGTTTCGTTGCACTTTCCGAGCCCGTAGGGTATCTGATTGGCTTAAAAGTACAAGAAAACACTTCAAAAGTGACGTTTCTGAAGAATTTTAACAGTTTTCTTGTATCTACGAACGCCAGAATGCATAAAATTGACCTAAACGTCTCCTTTTCCTATTCTGAGTCGATTCTGCATGCTTTAAGTGTGTTTGGTGGCTCAGAACCATCAAAAAACGTTGAAATATAGTTCAAATTCAATAAAAATCGACAAAAATACAGTTTCTAGCTAAAATTTGATGGTTTCGTTGCACTTTCCGAGCCCGTAGGGTATCTGATTGGCTTAAAAGTACAAGAAAACACTTCAAAAGTGACGTTTCTGAAGAATTTTAACAGTTTTCTTGTATCTACGAACGCCAGAATGCATAAAATTGACCTAAACGTCTCCTTTTCCTATTCTGAGTCGATTCTGCATGCTTTAAGTGTGTTTGGTGGCTCAGAACCATCAAAAAACGTTGAAATATAGTTCAAATTCAATAAAAATCGACAAAAATACAGTTTCTAGCTAAAATTTGATGGTTTCGTTGCACTTTCCGAGCCCGTAGGGTATCTGATTGGCTTAAAAGTACAAGAAAACACTTCAAAAGTGACGTTTCTGAAGAATTTTAACAGTTTTCTTGTATCTACGAACGCCAGAATGCATAAAATTTTACCTAAACGTCTCCTTTTCCTATTCTGAGTCGATTCTGCATGCTTTAAGTGTGTTTGGTGGCTCAGAACCATCAAAAAACGTTGAAATATAGTTCAAATTCAATAAAAATCGACAAAAATACAGTTTCTAGCTAAAATTTGATGGTTTCGTTGCACTTTCCGAGCCCGTAGGGTATCTGATTGGCTTAAAAGTACAAGAAAACACTTCAAAAGTGACGTTTCTGAAGAATTTTAACAGTTTTCTTGTATCTACGAACGCCAGAATGCATAAAATTGACCTAAACGTCTCCTTTTCCTATTCTGAGTCGATTCTGCATGCTTTAAGTGTGTTTGGTGGCTCAGAACCATCAAAAAACTTTGAAATATAGTTCAAATTCAATAAAAATCGACAAAAATACAGTTTCTAGCTAAAATTTGATGGTTTCGTTGCACTTTCCGAGCCCGTAGGGTATCTGATTGGCTTAAAAGTACAAGAAAACACTTCAAAAGTGACGTTTCTGAAGAATTTTAACAGTTTTCTTGTATCTACGAACGCCAGAATGCATAAAATTGACCTAAACGTCTCCTTTTCCTATTCTGAGTCGATTCTGCATGCTTTAAGTGTGTTTGGTGGCTCAGAACCATCAAAAAACGTTGAAATATAGTTCAAATTCAATAAAAATCGACAAAAATACAGTTTCTAGCTAAAATTTGATGGTTTCGTTGCACTTTCCGAGCCCGTAGCGTATCTGATTGGCTTAAAAGTACAAGAAAACACTTCAAAAGTGACGTTTCTGAAGAATTTTAACAGTTTTCTTGTATCTACGAACGCCAGAATGCATAAAATTGACCTAAACGTCTCCTTTTCCTATTCTGAGTCGATTCTGCATGCTTTAAGTATGTTTAGTGGCTCAGAACCATCAAAAAACGTTGAAATATAGTTCAAATTCAATTAAAATCGACAAAAATACAGTTTCTAGCTAAAATTTGATGGTTTCGTTGCACTTTCCGAGCCCGTTGGGTATCTGATTGGCTTAAAAGTACAAGAAAACACTTCAAAAGTGACGTTTCTGAAGAATTTTAACAGTTTTCTTGTATCTACGAACGCCAGAATGCATAAAGTTGACCTAAACGTCTCCTTTTCCTATTCTGAGTCGATTCTGCATGCTTTAAGTGTGTTTGGTGGCTCAGAACCATCAAAAAACGTTGAAATATAGTTCAAATTCAATAAAAATCGACAAAAATACAGTTTCTAGCTAAAATTTGATGGTTTCGTTGCACTTTCCGAGCCCGTAGGGTATCTGATTGGCTTAAAAGTACAAGAAAACACTTCAAAAGTGACGTTTCTGAAGAATTTTAACAGTTTTCTTGTATCTACGAACGCCAGAATGCATAAAATTGACCTAAACGTCTCCTTTTCCTATTCTGAGTCGATTCTGCATGCTTTAAGTGTGTTTGGTGGCTCAGAACCATCAAAAAACGTTGAAATATAGTTCAAATTCAATAAAAATCGACAAAAATACAGTTTCTAGCTAAAATTTGATGGTTTCGTTGCACTTTCCGAGCCCGTAGGGTATCTGATTGGCTTAAAAGTACAAGAAAACACTTCAAAAGTGACGTTTCTGAAGAATTTTAACAGTTTTCTTGTATCTACGAACGCCAGAATGCATAAAATTGACCTAAACGTCTCCTTTTCCTATTCTGAGTCGATTCTGCATGCTTTAAGTGTGTTTGGTGGCTCAGAACCATCAAAAAACGTTGAAATATAGTTCAAATTCAATAAAATCGACAAAAATACAGTTTCTAGCTAAAATTTGATGGTTTCGTTGCACTTTCCGAGCCCGTAGGGTATCTGATTGGCTTAAAAGTACAAGAAAACACTTCAAAAGTGACGTTTCTGAAGAATTTTAACAGTTTTCTTGTATCTACGAACGCCAGAATGCATAAAATTGACCTAAACGTCTCCTTTTCCTATTCTGAGTCGATTCTGCATGCTTTAAGTGTGTTTGGTGGCTCAGAACCATCAAAAAACGTTGAAATATAGTTCAAATTCAATAAAAATCGACAAAAATACAGTTTCTAGCTAAAATTTGATGGTTTCGTTGCACTTTCCGAGCCCGTAGGGTATCTGATTGGCTTAAAAGTACAAGAAAACACTTCAAAAGTGACGTTTCTGAAGAATTTTAACAGTTTTCTTGTATCTACGAACGCCAGAATGCATAAAATTGACCTAAACGTCTCCTTTTCCTATTCTGAGTCGATTCTGCATGCTTTAAGTGTGTTTGGTGGCTCAGAACCATCAAAAAACGTTGAAATATAGTTCAAATTCAATAAAAATCGACAAAAATACAGTTTCTAGCTAAAATTTGATGGTTTCGTTGCACTTTCCGAGCCCGTAGGGTATCTGATTGGCTTAAAAGTATAAGAAAACACTTCAAAAGTGACGTTTCTGAAGAATTTTAACAGTTTTCTTGTATCTACGAACGCCAGAATGCATAAAATTGACCTAAACGTCTCCTTTTTCCTATTCTGAGTCGATTCTGCATGCTTTAAGTGTGTTTGGTGGCTCAGAACCATCAAAAAACGTTGAAATATAGTTCAAATTCAATAAAAATCGACAAAAATACAGTTTCTAGCTAAAATTTGATGGTTTCGTTGCACTTTCCGAGCCCGTAGGGTATCTGATTGGCTTAAAAGTACAAGAAAACACTTCAAAAGTGACGTTTCTGAAGAATTTTAACAGTTTTCTTGTATCTACGAACGCCAGAATGCATAAAATTGACCTAAACGTCTCCTTTTCCTATTCTGAGTCGATTCTGCATGCTTTAAGTGTGTTTGGTGGCTCAGAACCATCAAAAAACGTTGAAATATAGTTCAAATTCAATAAAAATCGACAAAAATACAGTTTCTAGCTAAAATTTGATGGTTTCGTTGCACTTTCCGAGCCCGTAGGGTATCTGATTGGCTTAAAAGTACAAGAAAACACTTCAAAAGTGACGTTTCTGAAGAATTTTAACAGTTTTCTTGTATCTACGAACGCCAGAATGCATAAAATTGACCTAAACGTCTCCTTTTCCTATTCTGAGTCGATTCTGCATGCTTTAAGTGTGTTTGGTGGCTCAGAACCATCAAAAAACGTTGAAATATAGTTCAAATTCAATAAAAATCGACAAAAATACAGTTTCTAGCTAAAATTTGATGGTTTCGTTGCACTTTCCGAGCCCGTAGGGTATCTGATTGGCTTAAAAGTACAAGAAAACACTTCAAAAGTGACGTTTCTGAAGAATTTTAACAGTTTTCTTGTATCTACGAACGCCAGAATGCATAAAATTGACCTAAACGTCTCCTTTTCCTATTCTGAGTCGATTCTGCATGCTTTAAGTGTGTTTGGTGGCTCAGAACCATCAAAAAACGTTGAAATATAGTTCAAATTCAATAAAAATCGACAAAAATACAGTTTCTAGCTAAAATTTGATGGTTTCGTTGCACTTTCCGAGCCCGTAGGGTATCTGATTGGCTTAAAAGTACAAGAAAACACTTCAAAAGTGACGTTTCTGAAGAATTTTAACAGTTTTCTTGTATCTACGAACGCCAGAATGCATAAAATTGACCTAAACGTCTCCTTTTCCTATTCTGAGTCGATTCTGCATGCTTTAAGTGTGTTTGGTGGCTCAGAACCATCAAAAAACGTTGAAATATAGTTCAAATTCAATAAAAATCGACAAAAATACAGTTTCTAGCTAAAATTTGATGGTTTCGTTGCACTTTCCGAGCCCGTAGGGTATCTGATTGGCTTAAAAGTACAAGAAAACACTTCAAAAGTGACGTTTCTGAAGAATTTTAACAGTTTTCTTGTATCTACGAACGCCAGAATGCATAAAATTGACCTAAACGTCTCCTTTTCCTATTCTGAGTCGATTCTGCATGCTTTAAGTGTGTTTGGTGGCTCAGAACCATCAAAAAACGTTGAAATATAGTTCAAATTCAATAAAAATCGACAAAAATACAGTTTCTAGCTAAAATTTGATGGTTTCGTTGCACTTTCCGAGCCCGTAGGGTATCTGATTGGCTTAAAAGTACAAGAAAACACTTCAAAAGTGACGTTTCTGAAGAATTTTAACAGTTTTCTTGTATCTACGAACGCCAGAATGCATAAAATTGACCTAAACGTCTCCTTTTCCTATTCTGAGTCGATTCTGCATGCTTTAAGTGTGTTTGGTGGCTCAGAACCATCAAAAAACGTTGAAATATAGTTCAAATTCAATAAAAATCGACAAAAATACAGTTTCTAGCTAAAATTTGATGGTTTCGTTGCACTTTCCGAGCCCGTAGGGTATCTGATTGGCTTAAAAGTACAAGAAAACACTTCAAAAGTGACGTTTCTGAAGAATTTTAACAGTTTTCTTGTATCTACGAACGCCAGAATGCATAAAATTGACCTAAACGTCTCCTTTTCCTATTCTGAGTCGATTCTGCATGCTTTAAGTGTGTTTGGTGGCTCAGAACCATCAAAAAACGTTGAAATATAGTTCAAATTCAATAAAAATCGACAAAAATACAGTTTCTAGCTAAAATTTGATGGTTTCGTTGCACTTTCCGAGCCCGTAGGGTATCTGATTGGCTTAAAAGTACAAGAAAACACTTCAAAAGTGACGTTTCTGAAGAATTTTAACAGTTTTCTTGTATCTACGAACGCCAGAATGCATAAAATTGACCTAAACGTCTCCTTTTCCTATTCTGAGTCGATTCTGCATGCTTTAAGTGTGTTTGGTGGCTCAGAACCATCAAAAAACGTTGAAATATAGTTCAAATTCAATAAAAATCGACAAAAATACAGTTTCTAGCTAAAATTTGATGGTTTCGTTGCACTTTCCGAGCCCGTAGGGTATCTGATTGGCTTAAAAGTACAAGAAAACACTTCAAAAGTGACGTTTCTGAAGAATTTTAACAGTTTTCTTGTATCTACGAACGCCAGAATGCATAAAATTGACCTAAACGTCTCCTTTTCCTATTCTGAGTCGATTCTGCATGCTTTCAGTGTGTTTGGTGGCTCAGAACCATCAAAAAACGTTGAAATATAGTTCAAATTCAATAAAAATCGACAAAAATACAGTTTCTAGCTAAAATTTGATGGTTTCGTTGCACTTTCCGAGCCCGTAGGGTATCTGATTGGCTTAAAAGTACAAGAAAACACTTCAAAAGTGACGTTTCTGAAGAATTTTAACAGTTTTCTTGTATCTACGAACGCCAGAATGCATAAAATTGACCTAAACGTCTCCTTTTCCTATTCTGAGTCGATTCTGCATGCTTTAAGTGTGTTTGGTGGCTCAGAACCATCAAAAAACGTTGAAATATAGTTCAAATTCAATAAAAATCGACAAAAATACAGTTTCTAGCTAAAATTTGATGGTTTCGTTGCACTTTCCGAGCCCGTAGGGTATCTGATTGGCTTAAAAGTACAAGAAAACACTTCAAAAGTGACGTTTCTGAAGAATTTTAACAGTTTTCTTGTATCTACGAACGCCAGAATGCATAAAATTGACCTAAACATCTCCTTTTCCTATTCTGAGTCGATTCTGCATGCTTTAAGTGTGTTTGGTGGCTCAGAACCATCAAAAAACGTTGAAATATAGTTCAAATTCAATAAAAATCGACAAAAATACAGTTTCTAGCTAAAATTTGATGGTTTCGTTGCACTTTCCGAGCCCGTAGGGTATCTGATTGGCTTAAAAGTACAAGAAAACACTTCAAAAGTGACGTTTCTGAAGAATTTTAACAGTTTTCTTGTATCTACGAACGCCAGAATGCATAAAATTGACCTAAACGTCTCCTTTTCCTATTCTGAGTCGATTCTGCATGCTTTAAGTGTGTTTGGTGGCTCAGAACCATCAAAAAACGTTGAAATATAGTTCAAATTCAATAAAAATCGACAAAAATACAGTTTCTAGCTAAAATTTGATGGTTTCGTTGCACTTTCCGAGCCCGTAGGGTATCTGATTGGCTTAAAAGTACAAGAAAACACTTCAAAAGTGACGTTTCTGAAGAATTTTAACAGTTTTCTTGTATCTACGAACGCCAGAATGCATAAAATTGACCTAAACGTCTCCTTTTCCTATTCTGAGTCGATTCTGCATGCTTTAAGTGTGTTTGGTGGCTCAGAACCATCAAAAAATGTTGAAATATAGTTCAAATTCAATAAAAATCGACAAAAATACAGTTTCTAGCTAAAATTTGATGGTTTCGTTGCACTTTCCGAGCCCGTAGGGTATCTGATTGGCTTAAAAGTACAAGAAAACACTTCAAAAGTGACGTTTCTGAAGAATTTTAACAGTTTTCTTGTATCTACGAACGCCAGAATGCATAAAATTGATCTAAACGTCTCCTTTTCCTATTCTGAGTCGATTCTGCATGCTTTAAGTGTGTTTGGTGGCTCAGAACCATCAAAAAACGTTGAAATATAGTTCAAATTCAATAAAAATCGACAAAAATACAGTTTCTAGCTAAAATTTGATGGTTTCGTTGCACTTTCCGAGCCCGTAGGGTATCTGATTGGCTTAAAAGTACAAGAAAACACTTCAAAAGTGACGTTTCTGAAGAATTTTAACAGTTTTCTTGTATCTACGAACGCCAGAATGCATAAAATCGACCTAAACGTCTCCTTTTCCTATTCTGAGTCGATTCTGCATGCTTTAAGTGTGTTTGGTGGCTCAGAACCATCAAAAAACGTTGAAATATAGTTCAAATTCAATAAAAATCGACAAAAATACAGTTTCTAGCTAAAATTTGATGGTTTCGTTGCACTTTCCGAGCCCGTAGGGTATCTGATTGGCTTAAAAGTACAAGAAAACACTTCAAAAGTGACGTTTCTGAAGAATTTTAACAGTTTTCTTGTATCTACGAACGCCAGAATGCATAAAATTGACCTAAACGTCTCCTTTTCCTATTCTGAGTCGATTCTGCATGCTTTAAGTGTGTTTGGTGGCTCAGAACCATCAAAAAACGTTGAAATATAGTTCAAATTCAATAAAAATCGACAAAAATACAGTTTCTAGCTAAAATTTGATGGTTTCGTTGCACTTTCCGAGCCCGTAGGGTATCTGATTGGCTTAAAAGTACAAGAAAACACTTCAAAAGTGACGTTTCTGAAGAATTTTAACAGTTTTCTTGTATCTACGAACGCCAGAATGCATAAAATTGACCTAAACGTCTCCTTTTCCTATTCTGAGTCGATTCTGCATGCTTTAAGTGTGTTTGGTGGCTCAGAACCATCAAAAAACGTTGAAATATAGTTTAAATTCAATAAAAATCGACAAAAATACAGTTTCTAGCTAAAATTTGATGGTTTCGTTGCACTTTCCGAGCCCGTAGGGTATCTGATTGGCTTAAAAGTACAAGAAAACACTTCAAAAGTGACGTTTCTGAAGAATTTTAACAGTTTTCTTGTATCTACGAACGCCAGAATGCATAAAATTGACCTAAACGTCTCCTTTTCCTATTCTGAGTCGATTCTGCATGTTTTAAGTGTGTTTGGTGGCTCAGAACCATCAAAAAACTTTGAAATATAGTTCAAATTCAATAAAAATCGACAAAAATACAGTTTCTAGCTAAAATTTGATGGTTTCGATGCACTTTCCGAGCCCGTAGGGTATCTGATTGGCTTAAAAGTACAAAAAAACACTTCAAAAGTGACGTTTCTGAAGAATTTTAACAGTTTTCTTGTATCTACGAACGCCAGAATGCATAAAATTGACCTAAACGTCCCCTTTTCCTATTCTGAGTCGATTCTGCATGCTTTAAGTGTGTTTGGTGGCTCAGAACCATCAAAAAACGTTGAAATTTAGTTCAAATTCAATAAAAATCGACAAAAATACAGTTTCTAGCTAAAATTTGATGGTTTCGTTGCACTTTCCGAGCCCGTAGGGTATCTGATTGGCTTAAAAGTACAAGAAAACACTTCAAAAGTGACGTTTCTGAAGAATTTTAACAGTTTTCTTGTATCTACGAACGCCAGAATGCATAAAATTGACCTAAACGTCTCCTTTTCCTATTCTGAGTCGATTCTGCATGCTTTAAGTGTGTTTGGTGGCTCAGAACCATCAAAAAACGTTGAAATATAGTTCAAATTCAATAAAAATCGACAAAAATACAGTTTCTAGCTAAAATTTGATGGTTTCGTTGCACTTTCCGAGCCCGTAGGGTATCTGATTGGCTTAAAAGTACAAGAAAACACTTCAAAAGTGACGTTTCTGAAGAATTTTAACAGTTTTCTTGTATCTACGAACGCCAGAATGCATAAAATTGACCTAAACGTCTCCTTTTCCTATTCTGAGTCGATTCTGCATGCTTTAAGTGTGTTTGGTGGCTCAGAACCATCAATAAACGTTGAAATATAGTTCAAATTCAATAAAAATCGACAAAAATACAGTTTCTAGCTAAAATTTGATGGTTTCGTTGCACTTTCCGAGCCCGTAGGGTATCTGATTGGCTTAAAAGTACAAGAAAACACTTCAAAAGTGACGTTTCTGAAGAATTTTAACAGTTTTCTTGTATCTACGAACGCCAGAATGCATAAAATTGACCTAAACGTCTCCTTTTCCTATTCTGAGTCGATTCTGCATGCTTTAAGTGTGTTTGGTGGCTCAGAAGCATCAAAAAACGTTGAAATATAGTTCAAATTCAATAAAAATCGACAAAAATACAGTTTCTAGCTAAAATTTGATGGTTTCGTTGCACTTTCCGAGCCCGTAGGGTATCTGATTGGCTTAAAAGTACAAGAAAACACTTTAAAAGTGACGTTTCTGAAGAATTTTAACAGTTTTCTTGTATCTACGAACGCCAGAATGCATAAAATTGACCTAAACGTCTCCTTTTCCTATTCTGAGTCGATTCTGCATGCTTTAAGTGTGTTTGGTGGCTCAGAACCATCAAAAAACGTTGAAATATAGTTCAAATTCAATAAAAATCGACAAAAATACAGTTTCTAGCTAAAATTTGATGGTTTCGTTGCACTTTCCGAGCCCGTAGGGTATCTGATTGGCTTAAAAGTACAAGAAAACACTTCAAAAGTGACGTTTCTGAAGAATTTTAACAGTTTTCTTGTATCTACGAACGCCAGAATGCATAAAATTGATCTAAACGTCTCCTTTTCCTATTCTGAGTCGATTCTGCATGCTTTAAGTGTGTTTGGTGGCTCAGAACCATCAAAAAACGTTGAAAAATAGTTCAAATTCAATAAAAATCGACAAAAATACAGTTTCTAGCTAAAATTTGATGGTTTCGTTGCACTTTCCGAGCCCGTAGGGTATCTGATTGGCTTAAAAGTACAAGAAAACACTTCAAAAGTGACGTTTCTGAAGAATTTTAACAGTTTTCTTGTATCTACGAACGCCAGAATGCATAAAATTGACCTAAACGTCTCCTTTTCCTATTCTGAGTCGATTCTGCATGCTTTAAGTGTGTTTGGTGGCTCAGAACCATCAAAAAATGTTGAAATATAGTTCAAATTCAATAAAAATCGACAAAAATACAGTTTCTAGCTAAAATTTGATGGTTTCGTTGCACTTTCCGAGCCCGTAGGGTATCTGATTGGCTTAAAAGTACAAGAAAACACTTCAAAAGTGACGTTTCTGAAGAATTTTAACAGTTTTCTTGTATCTACGAACGCCAGAATGCATAAAATTGATCTAAACGTCTCCTTTTCCTATTCTGAGTCGATTCTGCATGCTTTAAGTGTGTTTGGTGGCTCAGAACCATCAAAAAACGTTGAAATATAGTTCAAATTCAATAAAAATCGACAAAAATACAGTTTCTAGCTAAAATTTGATGGTTTCGTTGCACTTTCCGAGCCCGTAGGGTATCTGATTGGCTTAAAAGTACAAGAAAACACTTCAAAAGTGACGTTTCTGAAGAATTTTAACAGTTTTCTTGTATCTACGAACGCCAGAATGCATAAAATCGACCTAAACGTCTCCTTTTCCTATTCTGAGTCGATTCTGCATGCTTTAAGTGTGTTTGGTGGCTCAGAACCATCAAAAAACGTTGAAATATAGTTCAAATTCAATAAAAATCGACAAAAATACAGTTTCTAGCTAAAATTTGATGGTTTCGTTGCACTTTCCGAGCCCGTAGGGTATCTGATTGGCTTAAAAGTACAAGAAAACACTTCAAAAGTGACGTTTCTGAAGAATTTTAACAGTTTTCTTGTATCTACGAACGCCAGAATGCATAAAATTGACCTAAACGTCTCCTTTTCCTATTCTGAGTCGATTCTGCATGCTTTAAGTGTGTTTGGTGGCTCAGAACCATCAAAAAACGTTGAAATATAGTTCAAATTCAATAAAAATCGACAAAAATACAGTTTCTAGCTAAAATTTGATGGTTTCGTTGCACTTTCCGAGCCCGTAGGGTATCTGATTGGCTTAAAAGTACAAGAAAACACTTCAAAAGTGACGTTTCTGAAGAATTTTAACAGTTTTCTTGTATCTACGAACGCCAGAATGCATAAAATTGACCTAAACGTCTCCTTTTCCTATTCTGAGTCGATTCTGCATGCTTTAAGTGTGTTTGGTGGCTCAGAACCATCAAAAAACGTTGAAATATAGTTTAAATTCAATAAAAATCGACAAAAATACAGTTTCTAGCTAAAATTTGATGGTTTCGTTGCACTTTCCGAGCCCGTAGGGTATCTGATTGGCTTAAAAGTACAAGAAAACACTTCAAAAGTGACGTTTCTGAAGAATTTTAACAGTTTTCTTGTATCTACGAACGCCAGAATGCATAAAATTGACCTAAACGTCTCCTTTTCCTATTCTGAGTCGATTCTGCATGTTTTAAGTGTGTTTGGTGGCTCAGAACCATCAAAAAACGTTGAAATATAGTTCAAATTCAATAAAAATCGACAAAAATACAGTTTCTAGCTAAAATTTGATGGTTTCGATGCACTTTCCGAGCCCGTAGGGTATCTGATTGGCTTAAAAGTACAAAAAAACACTTCAAAAGTGACGTTTCTGAAGAATTTTAACAGTTTTCTTGTATCTACGAACGCCAGAATGCATAAAATTGACCTAAACGTCTCCTTTTCCTATTCTGAGTCGATTCTGCATGCTTTAAGTGTGTTTGGTGGCTCAGAACCATCAAAAAACGTTGAAATTTAGTTCAAATTCAATAAAAATCGACAAAAATACAGTTTCTAGCTAAAATTTGATGGTTTCGTTGCACTTTCCGAGCCCGTAGGGTATCTGATTGGCTTAAAAGTACAAGAAAACACTTCAAAAGTGACGTTTCTGAAGAATTTTAACAGTTTTCTTGTATCTACGAACGCCAGAATGCATAAAATTGACCTAAACGTCTCCTTTTCCTATTCTGAGTCGATTCTGCATGCTTTAAGTGTGTTTGGTGGCTCAGAACCATCAAAAAACGTTGAAATATAGTTCAAATTCAATAAAAATCGACAAAAATACAGTTTCTAGCTAAAATTTGATGATTTCGTTGCACTTTCCGAGCCCGTAGAGTATCTGATTGGCTTAAAAGTACAAGAAAACACTTCAGAAGTGACGTTTCTGAAGAATTTTAACAGTTTTCTTGTATCTACGAACGCCAGAATGCATAAGTAGTTATATAGTGGGGGTTCTAGACCAGGTCAAATGAGGTCAAACTGGTCCAGCTCCCCCATTACTTTTCATCGAGCGGTCATTGACCTTTCATTTGTTGTCGAGCTTGTCGGTGCACGTGGCTGACCTTGCCAGCTGGTCCAGCTCCCCCATTACTTTTCATCGGGCGATCATTGACCTAGTCGTTGCTCGACCTTGGTCGTTTATTGCCCTCGTTCATCTCGAGATCTATCCCCTCTTTTCGTTTAGGTCGGGGAGGGATCTCGGACGCAATCTCGCATCCCCACTTCCGTTTTATACTTGTATAAAAGTCGATGGATTCGTCTGTAGGAATTACGTTTATTGCCCTTGGTCATCTCGAGATCTATCCCCTCTTTTTTTTTAGGTCGGGTCGCTGCACGGGGCTGGCCTTGGCTGACTTGCCTTAGGACTTCACGTGCCTGACCTGTACGTTTTGGCAATGCCTTTTACTCGATCGACCTGACCCGTTTTTCCATAGTCAGGTTGGCCGAGCGGTCTAAGGCGTCAGATTTAAGCTCTGATTCTCGAAAGGGAGCGTGGGTTCGAATCCCACACCTGACAGTTTTTTTTTTTTCGTTCGTTATTTTGACGTTTTGTGTTGCGATTAAATAAAACACAGTTTAATATAGTATTATTTATTGAGGAAACCTTGAATACAACCAATTGTAAATACATTTAGCATTGTTTAAAAAACAGTAACATTTTTTATTATTAGCAATATGTTTATCACATGCTGGGATTTCTTTAGATAATTTCACAGAGTCTTCAATTGTTTCGAGGTTCACAATTTTGGGGCAGTCTTTTCCTAGCGTTTCCCTAAGGTAATTTTCTTTACATTTTCCTTTTACATATAAGATCTCCACTGCATATTCCTTGATGTATTTGAACAAAATTTCTTTTACAGATATCTGCTCCTTGAAGCCGTCATTAAATCTCAACATGTGATGATAACGTTCTAGATATCTAGCTTGTTTCTTCGTTCTTTCATCGATTTCTTTGAGTTGTTTTGTAGATTTGAATGTTTCGTGTATTGTGTTAATTCCATCGTAAATCGCAAGTTCTTTTACAATGAATTCAGGTAGACAAAAACCTTGTACGTCGACTACAACCAACTTCATCGTATCAATTATGTCAACTGACTGAGAGAAAAGCGACTATGTAATTTTTTTTTTATCAATCCAACTGTTGTGGGTGTTATTAAATCCTAACCATTTAACATAAAGTTGATTACCTTTCTTTTTTAAAACTTTTTCAACGAGATATACACCTGGATGCTTAACTTTCAATAGTTCCATTTCATAGAAACCACCTAAAATGTTTTCACCCTTTTCATCTTTCAAAAAATATGTGGTGGGATTAGTGAGATTAATTTTTCTTATTATGAAAATCTCATTTGACCAATTGGGTGTGTATCCCTTATCGAATATTCCGCGATACTTACTTATTCTTACGTTATCACCAACTTTAAATTTTGATTTATTGCTAACTATTTTAATCTGAGTATAAGCAGCTTTTAGAATAGCGTTTTCATTACTTTTGTTAACTTGTGACGGTTTCATTTTTATAGTACGATGATAAGAATTATTATATCGATGTACCACATTTGCCAATAAATCTAACCATTTATAATTTCCTTGCAAACTAAATTCTTTCCACATTAAATTTTTTAATGTGCGATTTACTCTTTCGACGATTGAGGCTTTTTTTAAACTGTAGACATTGTAATGATTAATTTTGTATTTTTTCATAAGATTTTGAAACTTTACGTTGTAGAATTCTTTTCCTTGATCTGTTTGTAAATTTTTGGGTAACCGTACGATTTTGGATAAAATTGTTTCCATTGCAGTGGCGATTTGTTGAGCATCTTTTGACTTTACAGGGACAGCCCACACGTATTTTGAGAAACAGTCAATAACAACAAGTATATATTTGTATCCTCTGTTTATCTTAGCATACGGTATCATTTCCACTAGATCTGCTTGTAATGTTTCATTAATACCTTTTATTATAACCTTGCGTCGTTTAAAATTAATTCTTACGGGTTTGTGCAATTCTGCAACAATATCTCTTTTAATGGGAGTTGGCTCATACACCTTCTTGCGTTTCATTTTTATCAGTCTTATGTATATAATGTGCTTTCTCGGCACTAACTAACGATTCTTCAAAATTAACAGGACATTTTATTATCATTTCTGCGAACAAATTTGGTACATTTTCTGTTTTATTTACAGCATATTTGAACGATATTCGATCACCGTTACGTAGTACAAATCCTTTCAATTCTTCTTTACTAAAAAATTTGTTATTTACATAAACATTTATTTCATTAATGGTAATATTCAATTTTGTAAGGGTTCCAATTTCTAAAGGAAACGTATAGTGCGTTTCTTTAGAATTTAATACATACGTGTTTTCCACGGTTTTATCGGATTCGAAGCGAAATATCAGATTATAGAACATATAGTTTGAAATAGTAATCATATCATTGTCGATAGAACCTGAAAGTTTAGCATGTTTTAACAAATGACGCCCGAATTTATCCAGAGTCATATTAAGCAATAATTTTAGCTTCGCGTAGTTCTTCTATTATAGAAACGATTTCGTTTTGATGACCCGAATGGCCTGCTGTCTGGGAAGCGACTAACAACTTCAGTCTTTCAACTAATTCATTTGGATCTTCCCAATACACATAATCAACTTTATTTGTGTTTACTTCTTTAAATAGTACTTGACCACCTTTCTTCGGTTTTTTATACTTCGTGAGAGTTGAGAATAATGGTCCTATAATATTTTTGTATTTCATCGAACTTGTACCCAATATTCGATCATTTTCATCGAAATTTCTTCGATATGCATTGGTTTTTTCTAAAATTTTTTTGTAAATTTCCTTGTCTTCCGTAGTAAAATGAACAGGCTTCTTTTTAAAAATAAGTTCATAAATTCCAGGAGTCCCTTTAAAGATTTCATTGTCTATTTTTATATCTGGACCTATAAATTGTACCTCCTTCGAACCAATATAAAATTTCTCTGAGAAAGTGTCATGTCTTACGCCTGTTCTGTGATCAAATTTACTTTCTGCATCGTGATGCATTTCGTCAATATATTTTCTGGGTAATTCATCAAAATCATTTAAATATTCGTTGTAAACGTCTGTATCAACGATGTTTTTAATATAATTTTTACTTAACTGAACAGATTTTTCAAGAACCTCATTGAAGTTATAATTATCATTGTCTTCCTCGGGAATGTATTGGAACACATTGTCCTGTGCATCTGTTTTATTTATTGATTCTTCGAAATCTTCCTGTGATAAAACATCATATTTTGAACTAATCGGACTCATTCGATCTTCTTTTTCATTTTTGATGGCATCGATTCTTTTCACAAGGTTAGCAACTTTTGTAGCAATTCTTTTTTGTCTTGGCGTGAAAATTTCTGCTTGCTTTGGTGTAGTAACAATAGTTTTTTTCTCACGAACAGGAGACAGAATTGTATTTTCTAACTTTCGCTTTGTAGGTGTACTGTGCTCAATGTTCGACACATTTTTTGTTTTCACATCTTGATTACTTTTTATTGGATTTTCACTCCGTCTCTCAATTAATGTTTCCAAATGTTTAGTGAGGGGTTCATACTTTTTCTCTTCATTTCGTTGAGTTGCTTTAATTAGTTCTAATTTTCTTTGTAAATCTTTTCTTTTCTTAATCAGTTTCCTTTTTAAATCAACCACATCTGATATTTTTGAATCCATGTCTCCTAAGGCTTCCGAAAATACAAATAAACTGAATCTATTTATTTGAATGATAGGCTTATATACCTATGCAAAATTTCACAAACATTCTATAAAAATACTTTATTCAATAGTACAGATGCACATGTTTTGTTTTGCAATGATCTCTTATATGATCTTTATAGTAGCAGTATATACATGGTAAGTTAGGAGTATCTGTTTCACCTCCACATTTTGGACATTTATATTTTACAGGAACTGGCATGTTGAATGTTCAACATACTTCTATAGACTGAAATTATGAAAATGGATCAATAAAATTATCAAATCCTTTTCTAAACCGACCACTACGAATTTCGTTCTCTTTATCGACTACTAAAAAATCATAACTGTTTTGCCAGCAAAATGAACACATTTCTTTAAATTTATCAAATGAGATATCAGTGCCGATATGATCATCATAGATATGGCGCAAGTTTAAATTATCTTGCTTAAATAAAATGATAAAATTTGCGTTGTCTCTTATTAAATGCTTAGGAATACATGTGTAGGTTTGACATAAATAAAAACAATCTATATTTCTGTGTCGTCCCATGCTAAAATATTCTTTCATTAAATTTTGCTTGTCACATGCCACATCGTCAAAAATAAAGACAGAATTAGTTTTAGCTTTGTGCGGTGGTGGTATGTTGTTATTGTCGAAATTGCTGAAACTATAAAAATTTATACCTTTAATAGGTTTTAGAAGATTTTCCAAATATTGATATTTTGGTTGGAAAAGAGATTTAGAATACACATAGACATTTTCAAATCTTAAACCATTTGGATGTTCGATTAAACCTATCATAACATTAGTCTTTCCGCAGTTAGACGGTCCGACAATAATACATCTTACTGTAGATGGTAAAAGATCCCCATGTCTTTTATTCCCACTATTAATTTTGATATCGTTATTATTTATCGGCAATTTGAGGTTTTGAGGTGTCAAACGCATTTCGACATCTGATTAAGAAACTGACATGTGGGGGGGTATAAATACTAAATTTTTCTACGTTTCCGTTAGTAGTTTAGCTGATCCGAAAGTTTGAGTATAAATGAAGATTACGAAGCGAAAAAGGAACAGTCGTCGGATTGAGACCTACAGAAAGAGATATTGTGGACGTGGGATCGTAAATTCGGTTATTAATAAATTACCGTTTGAACTTCATATTCCCGGTTATAACTTTTGTGGACCAGGAACTAAATTAGAAAAACGATTAGCAAGAGGAGATAAAGGCCGGAATCAATTAGATGAAGCTTGCAAATTTCACGATATAGCTTATGGTGAACATAAAGATTTGGAAAATCGACATAAGGCCGATAAAGTTCTGTTAGATAAAGCGAAACTTAGACTACGTTCTTCGGACGCTTCTTTGGGCGAAAAAGCTGCTGCTTTAGGTGTTGCGGCTGCGATGAAAGCTAAAATAAAACTCGGTATGGGTTGTCGAGTCAAAAGACAAACTAGCAAACGTGGAAAAGTCTTGAATTTTAATGATTTAAGAAATTCCGCCAGACTTGCTTTAAAAAATAAGAAATTTAAGAATATGAACGATGCTGTAAAAGTGGCCATGAGAGCAGTAAAATCATCAAAAGGAAAAAAGAGAGTGAGACCTGTTCGTCACAGACGTATAATACCCATACCGAAAAGTGGTGGATTTTTACCTCTATTACCAATATTTGCCGCTTTAGGCGCTCTGGGATCTCTAGGTGGTGGCGCAGCAGCCATTGCAAAAGCTGTTAACGATGCTAAATCAGCTAAAGAACAGTTGAAAGAAAATCAACGACACAATCAGAAAATGGAGTCGATAGCTGTAGGAAAGTCAGGAAGTGGATTATATTTGAAACCATATAAAAGAGGATATGGTCTTTTTTTAGCTCCATCAAAATTTCAAAAGAACTCCCGATAAATATTCCAAAACATGCTCTCACCAACATCGACATTTACAAATATGTAAAGCGTTTGAAAATTCCCCGCTTCAGAGGAGTTTTTATGAAAAATTCACTTCCAAATAAAGTACGCCTTAATGAGTGTGGTATATTAAATTTAGACAATAAGGAAGGTCCTGGAACACATTGGACAGCTTATAAAAAAACTCGAAACGAAGTTATATACTTTGATAGTTATGGAGATTTGAGACCACCTCTTGAACTGATCAAATATTTACAAAGCAACGGTTTCTGTAATATAGTATATAATTATGAATCTTTACAGACTTTTAATAGTATTAATTGTGGACATTTGTGTTTAAGATTCCTATATAACTGCTACAAATAAAATTGTTTGAAATTCGAGCGTTTTAGTTGAACTGTTAGTGTCGTCGAAGTAAGTTGCACGATGTCCAACGTATTCTCATTGGATGGAAACAGTTCTGTACTTTCGAGCAGATACTATCCACCAATTATCTTGGAAGATTATAACTATGCTTTAGGATTAGAAAGTTTGGTTACTTGGAATTCTTTTCCAAATATCGATAGCAATAACAACAAATTTTATTTTTTTACACCAGACAAAAAAGAGCATTACATAGAAATTCCCGAGGGTTCTTACGAGATAGAAGACATTGAGTCGTATTTAAATAAAGAAATCAAAAACTATATGGAACATTATTTTCAATACGAAATTGACAAACACGGAAATAGAATAAAGAAATTTAAAATGTTAACACCAAGCTTAATAATTAGAGGAAATAATAATACTTTAAAATCGGAAGTTAAATGTACTCTTGATATAAATTTTTCAAGAAAGGATTCGTTAGGGAATTTATTGGGATTTAAGGATACCATTCTGAAAGCGCATAAAACTCATATATCAGATTTTCCAGCAAAAATTTTAAAGGTAAATGCTCTTTGCGTTTATTGCAATATAGTAACTGGTTCATACAAGAACGGAAGTCCCGTTCACGTTATCCATCAATTTTTTCCAACAGTACCACCCGGTTACAAAATAGTGGAACGACCATTAAATGTGATATATCTACCAATTAATACGAAACAAATAGATGAAATAATCGTTAAAATAACAGATCAAGAAGGTAATATTGTTAGTTTCAGAGGTGAAGAGGTAGGTGTACGGTTGCATCTTAAGAAGGTCACGTGATGGGTATTATATTTAATGAAAATCTAAAAAACCGAAATTCGGTATATATAAGTAGGGCAATGAAAAAGAGATCAGTCAGTCCTTTGAGAAGGGTCAAACGTTTAACTTTAGGCAATCGTAAATTTCTTGAATCTCTAGGATTAACGGTCTTGAAATAATATTTTTATTGAATATATAAATCAGCAATGAATTTTGAAATATTAAACGTAAGCGAAAAAGCTGCCTATGATCATTCAATTTATTATGGAGAAAGACATACACACCTACCTTATTCTAACAGTTCATTTAACTACGATGATGAAATAAGAATTCCTATTGAACATCAAGATTTATACACTTTTCCACATTTGAGTACATTGCATATAGAGGGTAAGGTTATTGTGAAGAATGAAATCGACGAAATTGTACAGAAACCAGAAATCAAATTTGTAAATAATGGCGTTCTTCTGATGTTTAATCAAATAAGATATGAAATTGCTGGAGTCGTTGTGGATAGTATTAGAAATCCTGGGTTAGCGTCTACCATGAAAGGATATGTAACGTATAACAGTAATGAAAGCGTAGCTCTAGAGAATGCTGGATGGTTTCCCAAAAAAGATTCGAATATAATTAAGGAAAATGGAACTTTTGAAGTTTCGATTCCATTAAAAATGATTTTTGGTTTTTGTGAAGATTTTAAAAAGACCATTTTGAATGTAAGACAGGAGCTTGTTTTGGTTCGTTCTAATACCGATGTGAATGCTTTAATTTCCTCAAATGATAAATACAAAATTAAAGTAGAACTTAGTAAAATATGCTGGAAAATGCATCACTTGTCCGTGTCCGATGCCGAAAGGATCGCATTAATCGATATTGTAAGAAGCAACAGGGAATTGGATATTATGTTTAGAAGTAAAGAATTACATGAATTTGCTCCACCAGTACAATCGATAACAAATACTTGGACTATTAAAACTTCCTTAGAAAAACCTCAGTACATACTTTTTGCATTACAGCAAGGAAGAAAAAACCAATTGAAGAAAAACTACAGTCAGTTTGATCATTGTAATCTGAGAGATGTAAAATTGTACCTTAATGATACCATGTATCCCTACGACAACCTGAATGTTGATTTCACAAATAATCGGTATGCAATTCTCTATGATATGTTTAAAGAATTCCAGACATCGTTCTTATCCAAACAAACCAGCGAACCATTATTCGATAAGGATGAATTTAAAGAAAAGACGCCTATAATAGTAATCGACTGTTCTAAACAAACGGAAGCTTTGAAGAGAGGCCCCGTTACAATCACTTTGTGGTTTGAGACGATCTCTGGTATTCCTGCAGACACTACAGCCTACTGTCTTATTCTTCACGACCGAATGGTAAAATACATCCCTGCACAAGATGTCGTCAGAGTGTTGTAAATAATTTAACCTGTTATTGTATTATTATTATGTTTGGGGGTAAATAAAACTACATATAACCCATTTCTGTGTGTTTTATTCATGGCTACCAGAAATTACATGTAAAGTTTTCTTATAATCATCTAACTTAATCGAGGGCCATTTTGTTGAATCCGGTCCCTCAGTCCATCCTAATGGTATTTCAGGATTGGCTTCTCCTTTGACAATGTTCTTTTTGATCCAGTTGAAAATTCTTCGGTGCTCCTGATTTTGAGAAGGTTGAAATGCGAAAGAATCGTAATTTATTATTTCTAAAGACTCATAGAAAGTACTGAGCGCTTTATGGTTTGCCAAATACGCAGCCCGACACATAAATTCATCCACGCACTGGTCGATCCTTCGATAATTTTTCCGGATATTCTCAACAGGATAGAATATATCTCCAAGATTCTGCCAGCGATTATCACTCAATAATTTATAAATAAAACATTTATACGTTAGAGTATTGTCCAAATAGTTGGTGGTCATCAAAAACTCCAAAGCAGCATAATTTAAATTTTCAATTTGGTCTCTTTCGCATACATGTAGAAATGCATCAATGTAACCATCGACACATTGCTTTCTTTGTAGCAGAATACAAATGTCAAGTGTATAAAAGTCACTTTCACTTTCGGCAATCCATTTAAACACTTCGTCCGGTACAATAAAATCTTTTTTATCGATGAGATGAAGGAATAAATTTAATTTCGTTCGATCACTCGCAGCGGCTTTAAGATATGTTTTGTACACATTTTCGGATGCACAAAATGCTTGTAAATCAACAAATTGTCTCAAGTCAGACATTGCTGTAATAATGAAATAACCAACATCGAATAAATCATCTGTGAAATTTAATTGCTTATATATGGCAATCCCCACTTTTTTTAACTTACGTGCGAAATATGATATCCCCAAGGTTTCGTATCCGTTGCAAATCTTGTGACAATCCTTTTATCATCATTTGGGCTGAGAACTACTTTTTCTTGTTTTACTGTGTAAACAGTATGATGTTTGGACTTGATGAGTCTTTGTGATTTTTCGTAACTTCGATTATTAAATAAACATTCTTTGTAATTTTCAAACGTTATTGTTTTAAGTGATGCTTTTGTACTACCTTTGGATTTTTTAACTAATTTTTTATTGAAATCGTCACTTGCAATTCTATATGCGTACATTTTAGATCTGAGACCCACAAATTCTAGCATAATCTTACCGTTATTTTCATCTTTCATTAAACCTGGTACTTTCTTATTTTTCAGTTCTATATCATAAATATTATATAAATCATAGTCAGAAGTATCAAATCGATGTGAGTCTTTCTTAATATATTTGTATATATCGTCTACGTGAAATTCATAAATTAGGCTGTCAGTGTCGGTATAAAGTAACTTA
The DNA here is from genome assembly GCF_036711695.1 of Zophobas morio. Taxonomy (NCBI): domain Eukaryota; kingdom Metazoa; phylum Arthropoda; class Insecta; order Coleoptera; family Tenebrionidae; genus Zophobas; species Zophobas morio. The sequence continues at coordinate 5,897 of NW_026973231.1, read as the reverse complement.
GCATTATTTTTAAATGTTTTTTTAATATAGTCATAATGAAATTCATAGAGAAAAGTTTTAGAAATATCTAAAATGCAAAAACCAACATAAATTGGTTTATTCAAAAATACTTCTAATTTACTCATTTCGATTATTGCTGAATCATCGTCAAATACAACAGAACTGTGAAAATTTGGTTTAGATATAAGAGAACGAACTCCCCATCTTCCCTCCCATTTACTAACCAATCGAATATCGCGATGTTTTCTTACATTTTCCATGCATTTACCATAAATAGCATTAATCATTAATTTAAAAAAATCTTTTTCAAAATCGTTCTTTGCTTGCTGCCTAAGTTTTGTATTTAAATCTATATATTCCTTTAACCACGCAGATTGTTTGAATTTCATAACACGATGTACACATTTTATTTTCATACCAAATTTTGTATACATTTTTAAATTCCGATAATGAATAATATAATTTTTCTTGGGATATAAAGTCAACAATAACTTCTTAAGTTTAGATCTTGAAATGGGCGGTATCATATGCTCTGGAGCTAATGGTAAATCACTATGAATTTCATGTAAATCTATTGGATAATCTAAATCGCATTCAATAATATAACCGATTGCTGAATTTTCTGGGGTATCTAAGATATCAGCTATATTGAAATTTTCTACAAACTCAAATTCTCCATACGGTAAGTATTGAGACATTGCCGCTCCGTAAAGGTTGTTAACATCAAAATACATTAAATAGGTACTATCTTTCGAAGGATCATATTCTTCTTTTGGCATGTATTTGTTATTGGCTTTACCATATCTATTGGAACACTGCGAAACTCCACCTCTAATACCTCTTTCTACAAATAGAACTTTATCTATATCCGTTAAAAGTTCTAGTTTAATTTCTGTTGTTTTTAACATAGCATCAAATGTTAGGCCCGGAGCAGTATAATAATGCAACGGATCAAGTTGATAAGTATTTAAACAAGTAGTTCGAAAAGCTTCAAATACATCGGCTAGAAGAAGCACATCAGTTTTTAAATATAAATCAGAATATTCTCCTAATGTATGAATATTAAAAGTATTCCATACATTGGTAGCATGGGAATAATCTTCATATTTAATATTCTCATCGGATAAGCGACTATAGAAATCCTCCTTTTCGGGCAATTTTGTTTCAAGTAGTTTCTCCCAGGAGTTTATATAATCGTAAGGAAAAACTCCCTTTCTGTTTAACAAATCAAATTCTTCCATATTATTACAATTTGCCAACGTAATAATTTTCTGAGAATTATCTAAATTGGAGGAAAGTTTGTCTAAACTATGTGGCATAAATCTGAAAGAATCAATAAACCGTAAACTAACTTTCGTGTCTTCGACAAATTTAGTAAACGAGATATATCTTTCTTTGTTAATGGGAAGTAACTTAATATCACCTTTTATTGAATTTGAAAGTTCTTTAATAAAAAAATGGGCATCATATCCGCTCATATTATGAAAGACCACGGGTATAACACAAATATCTTTATAATTTAAATTACAACTTTGATGGGCAGCGCCTCTATACATTCCAGTTAAATGACTATGATCGCGTACTTTTATGTTCTTTTCCGAAAATCCTTTTTTACATATATGACATATTTGGGAGGATTCAAACTGCTCACGTTCTTCCGTAGTTAATGTTTCCATAGAAATAACGTTCTGAAATTTATCGTTGCAAAAATGAGCCATTCGATGTAACTCCTGAACGAACCATTGAATGCAATTTTTACCTCGATACAAACGAAATTTAGAAAATGAATTATCATATGAGCAGTGAAAATAGTAAGCAATGCTGTGCGCAATATGTTTTTGATAAGTTTCGGTCTTATTCGTGGTGGACATATGCTGTTTGGTACAATCAAGAAGAATACTCTCGAGATCTGCATAAATAGTAAAAGGTACTTTTTCTTGATGTCTATAATTTTGAAAATATAAGTAATTTTCGTTTTCTGTTGGCAGTCTTATGGAATATTTATTAATACTCTGGCATGAAGTTTTATGTTTTTGGAGCAATTCCTCTGTGGTGAAATGGTTTAAGCATCTTTCGCATATATGAAATTTACATTTATGGAGGGAAAGTTGCGTAGCTAAAAGAGCTGACAAATTTTTGATCCATACGAAATGATAGAGCAATTGTTGATCTTCAAAGTTATCATTACTGTTATTAGTATTTTGTATTTGTCTTTCAGCGGGTAGCATAAGCAAATTAATTGCTTTATAAGAATTTGAAAATCTAGTGCTTAAACGACAAGGTAAAATTTTTTTCTTCTCGATGCAGTATAAATTAATGGCAAGATTGTTGAGTTCCTCAAATTTTTGAATGTCTTTAATTGTGATTGGAAAGTCTAAATTATCATATTTCAACACATTTTTGAAATGAGGATACGATGATTTTCGGTCTGAATGTTTATCGGTAGGAAATAAAGCCGAAACTATGGCCCAAAGAAAACAATATTCATCATTATTTTGTACATTAATTATTGCATGTTTTTTTTTTATAAAATCTGGTGTGGATACAAAAGTTGAATAGCCGAATTTAATTGGGTCGTATTTATTTATGTTAATTTTCAATCCTAAAATTTCATACAACGCCCAACCGGAATCCTTTTCTGCAAATTCCTCTAATTTTTTCATGATTTTATCAATGACGTTTTCTTCGTACCATTCCTTTAAATTTGTGTATTGATCAATGTGCTGATTTTTTGTTGAAAATGTTTTAATGTCTGTTTCACCAGAGTGCGGTTGAATAAAATTTGCCGAAAAAATTACATTTACCTTAAGCATTGAGTTTTTCCGTTCTTTTTTAATTCTAAACATAAAGCATTTAAAAGATTGTTGAAAAAACTGAAGAGGATCTTTAATGTGGTGGTTACTTATAAATCCTGTACGAATTCGTTGTTGAAAACAGGATTCGACATCCTGCCATGTTACATTAGTCACCGGTTTAAATTTGACTGTTTTAATATAGCCTTCACCAGTTTTTATAGATAATTGTTTTTTCTTATTTAAAAGCTTTAGGCGATAAAATTTCAAATACGCCAAACTTGTTTCTAAGGAATTTGCGTTTTCCAACATATTTTCTCGATGGATTTTACATTTGAGTGCTTTTCTAATTATTCTAATACTGGTATTGATATAAACTAAAAAATGTTTAGTTTCTTCGATTGTTTTGATTTTACTTATGTATTCATGAATTAGCTTAAGAGAGTTTTTACATATAGCCGTCACTGATTCTTGTGATTTCATTTTTTGTAGTGATACTTGCTCACCACAGCAGAAAAAAAGAAACACTACTATTTCCCGTTGACTAGTTTCTTGTTTATATGAGAATTAATTTGCAAGTTACAACTTGCAAGTCGTAGTTGAAAACGTGGTCGTAAAAAATAAATTCAAGTCAGCGAAAAATGAAACATGAGGAAAGCAACTGAAGGAGGGAAAAAAGTAGGGGTGGGGATTAATATAGTGTATAAATTAAAGATCACACAAAAGAACAGATTAATAAGTGTTCTGCAAGTACATATCATAAAAATTAATTAACGACAGAAATGGGTAAGCTTATATATATATATTTTTTTTTGTAGTATTTAATTTTTTTTGTATAGAGAAATTTGTTATCTGCCCCTATGATGTCAGCCACAGGCTTTTAGAGAATAGGCTGAGAAAGCATATTTTCAAATGCCACCGGGATGCCTGGGAAAGGGAGCGAAAACTCTGGGAGAATGCACTTCCAAGACCATCTACACCACCCCCACCACCATCAAAGTGGTTCAGCCAACCACCACCAACACCACCGCAAGTGGAAAACTGGGACAACGAATTCTCAGGGACCTATGTCCCAAAGTTAGATAGATCCCTGTTTTTAGATAGAACAGCCTTAAACGCCTACCATGCGACATTTAACAAATATATAAGAAAACAATAATTTGTTATTTCTATCGCTATCACCCCACCACCATCATTTACCACACCATCATTTACCACCTCTAAAAACTTCTTCCCTACAAATATCAACGACCACAACTAAGTATTTGTGTCTGTGTACAAGAAGATAAGTCTAAGATGTGTCTGCCTAGCAATGTGTTAATACTATTAAGTGTGCTAGTTGAAAACAACTTGAATATTTACACCACTTCAAATATAAGTCTGCTGTATATTTAGACGTACGAAAAAGAATTTTGGGAAAAAATGACTCCGATCAATCTAATCGAAACCAGTTATCACCTCTTCTATGCGAAAAATATAACAATGCAGAATCATTTGACGTACAAGATAAAAACGGAAGAAGAAAATCACCAATTTTCCAATTGGTTAATAATAGAAAATACTAAGAACAGTCGCAGTTCAAAGGAGGTCATTGATTTTTGTTTAAGAAACGATCGTGTATGGTTTGCTTCATTTTTTGTCATATTCACGATAATGACTGTAATAGTGGGATGTTGGGACCTGGCTGCTCGTTAATGGTGGTGGTGATGGTTGTTGCTATATATATAGAATTCCGCAACAACAAACTATTCATTTCATCCAAACAATGTTCGGCTTAAACTGCACACTTGTTCTATCAACCATTCTAATTCAGAAAGATTTTTATTTATTGACTGATAGCAATGTTACTGATGTCTATCTACAAACTATTGATAGTAGTAAAGAATGTACTGTTAGAAAAATGTTAGAAATTAAAAATGGGCATGAACAACTACGTATGTTTTATTCAAAATATGTATCTTCCTCGAACCAACTGCAATATCGGCTAGAATTAGTCTTCAAAGACAACACTCGATGCAAGTCTCCGAATTACACCATCTTTACCGATTACAGTGGATACAAGAATTCTACAGGTGCAAATGTTACAGAATATTGTTTGGCAAAACCATGGATATGGATATTTACTTCAGTAGGAGCAATTATTTTTGCAATCGTATTTTGTCTGTTACTTTATTTAGTACTAATTTGTTTCAGTTATTTTAGTAAATACAATACTCAAACAAATGTATGATTCAATAAAACAATTAGTTATTATTAATAGTTTTATTTAATGTCCTTTAACATATTTATTTAACAGCATCAGTACTACGATTTAATACAACAATAAGTTATTTAATATGTTTTAAATTATTTGTCCAGCAGCACGATATGACTCATCATGATCCACCACCACAGCAGTGATTTTTGATGATTGTTTATAGGTTTTTGATTTTCGTTTTTTAATGATGTTTTGTTGTTTTCATATAAAATTCAACAAAAAGCCGTTTTTGGTTAACTTGAAATTTTTTTTTTTTAATGTCTTAGTATATTTAGTTGTGATGGTAGTAGTCATATAACAATACATATAAAGAACAACTTATTTCGCTTTTTTTTTTTTTTTTTTTTTTTTTAAGTGTTGCATGTTGGGCTTATTCGAATCCTTTTTCGATGGTCTTTTTTTCGACCTGAAAAAATTTTTACGTAGCGACCTCGAAAAAACTAGAAATGGCTCCTGTATCTAGGTCGATGTGGACAGAATCGATTTTTTTGAGCAGACTTATGCGTTCGTTCCAGAAGAAGGTTTTGATGTATACAACCGATATTCTATCTCTTACCATTTGGACACTAGAAACTTTTGCCCTTTTCTCCCTTATTTTCAACTTTTTTGAAAATTTTTTTTGCTCAACATATGGCTTAATTTTTTTAGCTTTTCCCCGTTCCCCTGAGCCGACATGCTACCTCTTACCGCTTACGAACTATGACGTTTTTTCGTTATTACTACTAAACGGTAGCAAAAAATATTTATTTTGCTAAGTGGACCTATAGACTGTTCACTCAGAAATATTTTGGTACAAAAATATATTTTTTAAGTTTTACCGTTTGGGCGCCACAAACTTTTGCCCTTTT